>NW_027445885.1:105000-120000 GCF_038048845.1 Mixophyes fleayi | reverse complement strand
TACAGCACCTGGTATTTCCAGGTGGTCTCCCATCCAAGTACTAACCAGGCTCAGCCCTGCTTAGCTTCCAAGATCAGACGAGATTGGGCTTGTTCAGGGTGGTGTGGCTGTAGGTGTTGATTTCCTATTGACCTACATCTCTTATACATCTAGAAACCAGCATTGAAGGTAGCCGGAACAAGAGAGAAGAAAAAAAGGCCTACAGCACCTGGTATTCCCAGGTGGTCTCCCATCCAAGTACTAACCAGGCCCGTCCCTGCTTAGCTTCCAAGATCAGATGAGATTGGGCTTGTTCAGGGTGGTGTGGCTGCAGGTATTGTTTTCCTATTGACCTACATCTCTTATACATCTAGAAAACAGCATTGAAGGAAGCCGGAACAAGAGAGAAGAAAAAAAGGCCTACAGCACCTGGTATTCCCAGGTGGTCTCCCATCCAAGTACTAACCAGGCCCAGCTCTGCTTAGCTTCCAAGATCAGACGAGATTGGGCTTGTTCAGGGTGGTGTGGCTGTAGGTATTGTTTGCCTATTGACCTACATCTCTTATACATCTGAAAACCAGCATTGAAGGAGGCCGGAACAAGAGAGAAAAAAAAAAGCCTACAGCACCTCGTATTTCCAGGTGGTCTCCCATCAAAGTACTAACCAGGCCCAGCCCTGCTTAGCTTCCAAGATCAGACGAGATTGGGCTTGTTCAGGGTGGTGTGGCTGTAGGTATTGTTTTCCTATTGACCTACATCTCTTATACATCTAGAAACCAGCATTGAAGGAAGCCGGAACAAGAGAGAAGAAAAAAAGGCCTACAGCACCTGGTATTCCCAGGTGGTCTCCCATCCAAGTACTAACCAGGCCCGGCTCTGCTTAGCTTCCAAGATCTGACGAGATTGGGCTTGTTCAGGGTGGTGTGGCTGTAGGTATTGGTTTCCTATTGACCTACATCTCTTATACATCTCAAAACCAGCATTGAAGGAGGCCGGAACAAGAGAGAAAAAAAAAAGCCTACATCACCTGGTATTTCCAGGTGGTCTCCCATCCAAGTACTAACCAGGCCCAGCCCTGCTTAGCTTCCAAGATCAGACGAGATTGGGCTTGTTCAGGGTGGTGTGGCTGTAGGTATTGATTTCCTATTGACCTACATCTCTTATACATCTAGAAACCAGCATTGAAGGAAGCCGGAACAAGAGAGAAGAAAAAAAGGCCTACAGCACCTGGTATTCCCAGGTGGTCTCCCATCCAAGTACTAACCAGGCCCGTCCCTGCTTAGCTTCCAAGATCAGATGAGATTGGGCTTGTTCAGGGTGGTGTGGCTGTAGGTATTGTTTTCCTATTGACCTACATCTCTTATACATCTAGAAACCAGCATTGAAGGAAGCCGGAACAAGAGAGAAGAAAAAAAGGCCTACAGCACCTGGTATTCCCAGGTGGTCTCCCATCCAAGTACTAACCAGGCCTGGCTCTGCTTAGTTTCCAAGATCAGACGAGATTGGGCTTGTTCAGGGTGGTGTGGCTGTAGGTATTGGTTTCCTATTAACCTACATCTCTTATACATCTCAAAACCAGCATTGAAGGAGGCCGGAACAAGAGAGAAAAAAAAAAGCCTACAGCACCTGGTATTTCCAGGTGGTCTCCCATCCAAGTACTAACCAGGCCCAGTCCTGCTTAGCTTCCAAGAACAGACGAGATTGGGCTTGTTCAGGGTGGTGTGGCTGTAGGTATTGTTTTCCTATTGACCTACATCTCTTATACATCTAGAAACTAGCATTGAAGGAAGCCGGAACAAGAGAGAAGAAAAAAAGCCCTACAGCACCTGGTATTCCCAGGTGGTCTCCCATCCAAGTACTAACCAGGCCCGTCCCTGCTTAGCTTCCAAGATCAGACGAGATTGGGCTTGTTCAGGGTGGTGTGGCTGTAGGTATTGTTTTCCTATTGACCTACATCTCTTATACATCTAGAAACCAGCATTGAAGGAAGCCGGAACAAGAGAGAAGAAAAAAAGGCCTACAGCACCTGGTATTCCCAGGTGGTCTCCCATCCAAGTACTAACCAGACCCGGCTCTGCTTAGCTTCCAAGATCAGACGAGATTGGGCTTGTTCAGGTTGGTGGGGCTGTAGGTATTGGCTTTAAAAATGACCTACATCTCTTATACATCTCAAAACCAGCATTGAAGGAGGCCGGAACAAGAGAGAAAAAAAATGCCTACAGCACCTGGTATTTCCAGGTGGTCTCCCATCCAAGTACTAACCAGGCCCAGCCCTGCTTAGCTTCCAAGATCAGACGAGATTGGGCTTGTTCAGGGTGGTGTGGCTGTAGGTATTGATTTCCTATTGACCTACATCTCTTATACATCTAGAAACCAGCATTGAAGGTAGCCGGAACAAGAGAGAAGAAAAAAAGGCCTACAGCACCTGGTATTCCCAGGTGGTCTCCCATCCAAGTACTAACCAGGCCCGTCCCTGCTTAGCTTCCAAGATCAGATGAGATTGGGCTTGTTCAGGGTGGTGTGGCTGTAGGTATTGTTTTCCTATTGACCTACATCTCTTATACATCTAGAAACCAGCATTGAAGGAAGCCGGAACAAGAGAGAAGAAAAAAAGGCCTACAGCACCTGGTATTCCCAGGTGGTCTCCCATCCAAGTACTAACCAGGCCCGGCTCTGCTTAGCTTCCAAGATCAGACGAGATTGGGCTTGTTCAGGGTGGTGTGGCTGTAGGTATTGGTTTCCTATTGACCTACATCTCTTATACATCTCAAAACCAGCATTGAAGGAGGCCGGAACAAGAGAGAAAAAAAAAAGCCTACAGCACCTGGTATTTCCAGGTGGTCTCCCATCCAAGTACTAACCAGGCCCAGCCCTGATTAGCTTCCAAGATCAGGCTTGTTCAGGGTGGTGTGGCTGTAGGTATTGGTTTCCTTTTGACCTACATCTCTTATACATCTCAAAACCAGCATTGAAGGAAGCCGGAACAAGAGAGAAAAAAAAAAAGCCTACAGCACCTGGTATTCCCAGGTGGTCTCCCATCCAAGTACTAACCAGGCCTGACCCTGCTTAGCTTCCAAGATCAAACAAGATTGGGCTTGTTTAGAGATGTGTAGCTGTAGGTTTTGGTTTCCTATTGACCTACATCTCTTATAATCTCAAAACCAGCATTGAAGGAAGCCGGAACAAGAGAGAAAAAAAAAAGGCCTACAGCACCTGGTATTCCCAGGTGGTCTCCCATCCAAGTACTAACCAGGTCCGTCCCTGCTTAGCTTCCAAGATCAGACGAGATTGGGCTTGTTCAGGGTGGTGTGGCTGTAGGTATTGTTTTCCTATTGACCTACATCTCTTATACATCTAAAAACCAGCATTGAAGGAAGCCGGAACAAGAGAGAAGAAAAAAAGGCCTACAGCACCTGGTATTCCCAGGTGGTCTCCCATCCAAGTACTAACCAGGCCCGGCTCTGCTTAGCTTCCAAGATCAGACGAGATTGGGCTTGTTCAGGGTGGTGTGGCTGTAGGTATTGGTTTCTTATTAACCTACATCTCTTATACATCTCAAAACCAGCATTGAAGTAGGCCGGAACAAGAGAGAAAAAAAAAAGCCTACAGCACCTGGTATTTCCAGGTGGTCTCCCATCCAAGTACTAACCAGGCCCAGTCCTGTTTAGCTTCCAAGATCAGACGAGATTGGGCTTGTTCAGGGTGGTGTGGCTGTAGGTATTGTTATCCTCTTGACCTACATCTCTTATACATCTAGAAACTAGCATTGAAGGAAGCCGGAACAAGAGAGAAGAAAAAAAGTCCTACAGCACCTGGTATTCCCAGGTGGTCTCCCATCCAAGTACTAACCAGGCCCGTCCCTGCTTAGCTTCCAAGATCAGACGAGATTGGGCTTGTTCAGGGTGGTGTGGCTGTAGGTATTGTTTTCCTATTGACCTACATCTCTTATACATCTAGAAACCAGCATTGAAGGAAGCCGGAACAAGAGAGAAGAAAAAAAGGCCTACAGCACCTGGTATTCCCAGGTGGTCTCCCATCCAAGTACTAACCAGACCCGGCTCTGCTTAGCTTCCAAGATCAGACGAGATTGGGCTTGTTCAGGGTGGTGGGGCTGTAGGTATTGGCTTCCTAATGACCTACATCTCTTATACATCTCAAAACCAGCATTGAAGGAGGCCGGAACAAGAGAGAAAAAAAATGCCTACAGCACCTGGTATTTCCAGGTGGTCTCCCATCCAAGTACTAACCAGGCTCAGCCCTGCTTAGCTTCCAAGATCAGACGAGATTGTGCTTGTTCAAGGTGGAGTGGTTGTAGGTATCGGTTTCCTATTGACCTACATCTCTTATACATCTCAAAACCAGCATTGAAGGAAGCCGGAACAAGAGAGATAAAAAAAAAAGGCCTACAGCAGCTGGTATTGCCAGGTGGGTCTCCCATCCAAGTACTAACCAGGCCCGGCCCCTGCTTAGCTTCCAAGATCAGACGAGATTGGGCTTGTTCAGGGTGGTGTGGCTGTAGGTATTGGTTTCCTATTGACCTACATCTCTTATACATCTCAAAACCAGCATTGAAGGAAGCCGGAACAAGAGAGAAAAAAAAAGGCCTACAGCACCTGGTATTCCCAGGTGGTCTCCCATCAAAGTACTAACCAGGTCCGGCCCTGCTTAGCTTCCAAGTTCAAACGAGATTGGGATTGTTCAGAGATGTGTAGCTGTAGTTATTGGTTTTGTATTGACCTACATCTCTTATAATCTCAAAACCAGCATTGAAGGAAGCCGGAACAAGAGAGAAAAAAAAAGGCCTACAGCACCTGGTATTCCCAGGTGGTCTCCCATCCAAGTACTAACCAGGCCTGTCCCTGCTTAGCTTCCAAGATCAGATGAGATTGGGCTTGTTCAGGGTGGTGTGGCTGTAGGTATTGTTTTTGTATTGACCTACATCACTTATACATCTCAAAACCAGCATTGAAGGAGGCCAAAACAAGAGAGAAAAAAAAAGTACTAACCAGGCCTGGACCTGCTTAGCTTTCAAGATCAGAAGAGATTGGGCTTGTTCAGGGTGGTGTGGCTGTAGGTATTGGTTTCCTATTGACCTACATCTCTTATACATCTCAAAACCAGCATTGAAGGAGGCCGGAACAAGAGAGAAAAAAAAAAGCCTACAGCATCTGGTATTTCCAGGTGGTCTCCCATCCAAGTACTAACCAGGCCTGGCCCTGCTTAGCTTCCAAGATCAGACGAGATTGGCTTGTTCAGGGTGGAGTGGCTGTAGGTATTGGTTTCCTATTGACCTACATCTCTTATACATCTCAAAACCAGCATTGAAGGAAGCCGGAACAAGAGAGAAAAAAAAAAGGCCTACAGCACCTGGTATTCCCCGGTGGTCTCCCATCAAAGTACTAATCAGGTACGGCCCTGCTTAGCTTCCAAGATCAAACGAGATTGGGCTTGTTCAGAGATGTGTGGCTGTAGGTATTGGTTAATTATTGACCTACATCTCTTATAATCTCAAAACCAGCATTGAAGGAAGCCGGAACAAGAGAGAAAAAAAAAAGGATTACAGCACCTTGTATTCCCAGGTGGTCTCCTATCCAAATACTAACCAGGCCAAGCCCTGCTTAGCTTCCAAGATCAGATGAGATTGGGTTTATTCAGGGTGGTGTGGCTGTAGGTATTGGGTTCCTAATGAACTACATCTCTTATACATCTCAAAACCAGCATTGAAGGAAGCCAGAACAAGAGAGAAAAAAAAAAGGCATACAGCACCTGGTATTCCCAGGTGGTCTCCCATCCAAGTACTAACCAGGCCTGGCACTGCTTAGCTTCCAAGATCAGACGAGATTGTGCTTGTTCAAAGTGGAGTGGTTGTAGCTATTGGTTTCTTAATGAACTACATCTCTTATACATCTCAAAACCAGCATTGAAGGAAGCCAGAACAAGAGAGAGAAAAAAAAGGCCTACGGCACCTGGTATTCCCAGGTGGTCTCCTATCCAAATACTAACCAGGCCAAGCCCTGCTTAGCTTCCAAGATCAGATGAGATTGGGTTTATTCAGGGTGGTGTGGCTGTAGGTATTGGTTTCCTAATGACCTACATCACTTATACATCTCAAAATAAGCATTGAAGGAAGCCGAAACAAGAGAGGGAAAAAAAAAGGCCTACAGCACCTGGTATTCCCAGGTGGTCTCCCATTCAAGTACTAACTAGGCCCGGCGCTGCTTATCTTGAAAAGATCAGACGAGATTGTGCTTGTTCAAGGTGGAGTGGTTGTAGGTATCGGTTTCCTATTGACCTACATCTCTTATACATCTCAAAACCAGCATTGAAGGAAGCCGGAACAAGAGAGATAAAAAAAAAGGCCTACAGCAGCTGGTATTGCCAGGTGGTCTCCCATCCAAGTACTAACCAGGCCCGGCCCTGCTTAGCTTCCAAGATCAGACGAGATTGGGCTTGTTCAGGGTGGTGTGGCTGTAGGTATTGGTTTCCTATTGACCTACATCTCTTATACATCTCAAAACCAGCATTGAAGGAAGCCGGAAAAGGAGAGAAAAAAAAAAGGCCTACAGCACCTGGTATTCCCAGGTGGTCACCCATCAAAGTACTAACCAGGTCCGGCCCTGCTTAGCTTCCAAGTTCAAACGAGATTGGGATTGTTCAGAGATGTGTAGCTGTAGTTATTGGTTTTGTATTGACCTGCATCTCTTATAATCTCAAAACCAGCATTGAAGGAAGCCGGAACAAGAGAGAAAAAAAAAGGCCTACAGCACCTGGTATTCCCAGGTGGTCTCCCATCCAAGTACTAACCAGGCCCGTCCCTGCTTAGCTTCGAAGATCAGATGAGATTGGGCTTGTTCAGGGTGGTGTGGCTGTAGGTATTGTTTTTGTATTGACCTACATCTCTTATACATCTAGAAACCAGCATTGAAGGAAGCCGGAACAAGAGAGAAGAAAAAAAGGCCTACAGCACCTGGTATTCCCAGGTGGTCTCCCATCCAAGTACTAACCAGGCCCGGCTCTGCTTAGCTTCCAAGATCAAACGAGATTGGGCTTGTTCAGAGATGTGTAGCTGTAGGTATTGGTTTTGTATTGACCTACATCTCTTATAATCTCAAAACCAGCATTGAAGGAAGCCAGAACAAGAGAGAAAAAAAAAGGCATACAGCACCTGGTATTCCCAGGTGGTCTCCCATCCAAGTACTAACCAGGCCTGGCACTGCTTAGCTTCCAAGATCAGACGAGATTGTGCTTGTTCAAAGTGGAGTGGTTGTAGGTATTGGTTTCTTAATGAACTACATCTCTTATACATCTCAAAACCAGCATTGAAGGAAGCCAGAACAAGAGAGAAAAAAAAAAGGCCTACGGCACCTGGTATTCCCAGGTGGTCTCCTATCCAAATACTAACCAGGCCAAGCCCTGCTTAGCTTCCAAGATCAGATGAGATTGGGTTTATTCAGGGTGGTGTGGCTGTAGGTATTGGTTTCCTAATGACCTACATCACTTATACATCTCAAAATAAGCATTGAAGGAAGCCGAAACAAGAGAGGGAAAAAAAAGGCCTACAGCACCTGGTATTCCCAGGTGGTCTCCCATTCAAGTACTAACTAGGCCTGGCGCTGCTTATCTTGAAAAGATCAGACGAGATTGTGCTTGTTCAAGGTGGAGTGGTTGTAGGTATCGGTTTACTATTGACCTACATCTCTTATACATCTCAAAACCAGCATTGAAGGAAGCCGGAACAAGAGAGATAAAAAAAAAGGCCTACAGCAGCTGGTATTGCCAGGTGGTCTCCCATCCAAGTACTAACCAGGCCCGGCCCTGCTTAGCTTCCAAGATCAGACGAGATTGGGCTTGTTCAGGGTGGTGTGGCTGTAGGTATTGGTTTCCTATTGACCTACATCTCTTATACATCTCAAAACCAGCATTGAAGGAAGCCGGAAAAGGAGAGAAAAAAAAAAGGCCTACAGCACCTGGTATTCCCCGGTGGTCTCCCATCAAAGTACTAACCAGGTCCGGCCCTGCTTAGCTTCCAAGTTCAAACGAGATTGGGATTGTTCAGAGATGTGTAGCTGTAGTTATTGGTTTTGTATTGACCTACATCTCTTATAATCTCAAAACCAGCATTGAAGGAAGCCGGAACAAGAGAGAAAAAAAAAGGCCTACAGCACCTGGTATTCCCAGGTGGTCTCCCATCCAAGTACTAACCAGGCCCGTCCCTGCTTAGCTTCGAAGATCAGATGAGATTGGGCTTGTTCAGGGTGGTGTGGCTGTAGGTATTGTTTTTCCATTGACCTACATCTCTTATACATCTAGAAACCAGCATTGAAGGAAGCCGGAACAAGAGAGAAGAAAAAAAGGCCTACAGCACCTGGTATTCCCAGGTGGTCTCCCATCCAAGTACTAACCAGGCCCGGCTCTGCTTAGCTTCCAAGATCAAACGAGATTGGGCTTGTTCAGAGATGTGTAGCTGTAGGTATTGGTTTTGTATTGACCTACATCTCTTATAATCTCAAAACCAGCATTGAAGGAAGCCGGAACAAGAGAGAAAAAAAAAGGCCTACAGCACCTGGTATTCCCAGGTGGTCTCCCATCCAAGTACTAACCAGGCCTGGCCCTGCTTAGCTTCCAAGATCAGATGAGATCGGGCTTGTTCAGGGTGGTGTGGCTGTAGGTATTTTTTTCCTATTGACCTACATCTCTTATACATCTAGAATCCAGCATTGAAGGAAGCCGGAACAAGAGAGAAGAAAAAAAGGCTTACAGCACCTGGTATTCCCAGGTGGTCTCCCATCCAAGTACTAACCAACCCCGGCTCTGCTTAGCTTCCAAGAGCAGGCTTGTTCAGGGTGGTGTGGCTGTATGTATTGGTTTCCTATTGACCTACATCTCTTATACATCTAAAAACCAGCATTGAAAGAAGCCGGAACAAGAGAGAAAAAAAAAAAGCCTACAGCACCTGGTATTCCCAGGTGTTCTCCCATCCAAGTACTAACCAGGCTTGGCCCTGCTTAGCTTCCAAGATCAGACAAGATTGGGCTTGTTTAGAGATGTGTAGCTGTAGGTTTTGGTTTCCTATTGACCTACATCTCTTATTATCTCAAAACCAGCATTGAAGGAAGCCGGAACAAGAGAGAAAAAAAAATGGCCACAGCACCTGGTATTCCCAGGTGGTCTCCCATCCAAGTACTAACCAGGCCCGTCCCTGCTTAGCTTCCAAGATCAGACGAGATTGGGCTTGTTCAGGGTGGTGTGGCTGTAGGTATTGTTTCCCTATTGACCTACATCTCTTATACATCTAGAAACCAGCATTGAAGGAAGCCGGAACAAGAGAGAAGAAAAAAAGGCCTACAGCACCTGGTATTCCCAGGTGGTCTCACAGCCAAGTACTAACCAGGCCCAGCCCTGCTTAGCTTCCAAGATCAGACGAGATTGGGCTTGTTCAGGGTGGTGTGGCTGTAGGTATTGTTTTCCTATTGACCTACATCTCTTATACATCTAGAAACCAGCATTGAAGGAAGCCGGAACAAGAGAGAAGAAAAAAAGGCCTACAGCACCTGGTATTCCCAGGTGGTCTCCCATCCAAGTACTAACCAAGCCTGGCTCTGCTTAGCTTCCAAGATCAGACGAGATTGGGCTTGTTCAGGGTGGTGTGGCTGTAGGTATTGGTTTCCTATTGACCTACATCTCTTATACATCTCAAAACCAGCATTGAAGGAGGCCGGAACAAGAGAGAAAAACAAGAGCCTACAGCACCTGGTATTTCCAGGTGGTCTCCCATCCAAGTACTAACCAGGCCCAGCCCTGCTTAGCTTCCAAGATCAGATGAGATTGGGCTTGTTCAGGGTGGTGTGGCTGTAGGTATTGGTTTACTATTGACCTACATCTCTTATACATCTCAAAACCAGCATTGAAGGAAGTCGGAACAAGAGAGAAAAAAAAAAGGGCCTACAGCACCTGGTATCCCCAGGTGGTCTTGCATCCAAGTACTAACCAGGCCCGGCTCTGCTTAGCTTCCAAGATCAGGCTTGTTCAGGGTGGTGTGGCTGTAGGTATTGGTTTCCTATTGACCTACATCTCTTATACATCTAAAAACCAGCATTGAAGGAAGCCGGAACAAGAGAGAAAAAAAAAAAGCCTACAGCACCTGGTATTCCCAGGTGGTCTCCCATCCAAGTACTAACCAGGCCTGGCCCTGCTTAGCTTCCAAGATCAAACGAGATTGGGCTTGTTTAGAGATGTGTAGCTGTAGGTTTTGGTTTCCTATTGACCTACATCTCTTATAATCTCAAAACCAGCATTGAAGGAAGCCGGAACAAGAGAGAAAAAAAAAAGGCCTACAGCACCTGGTATTCCCAGGTGGTCTCCCATGCAAGTACTAACCAGGCCTGTCCCTGCTTAGCTTCCAAGATCAGACGAGATTGGGCTTGTTCAGGGTGGTGTGGCTGTAGGTATTGTTTTTGTATTGACCTACATCTCTTATACATCTCAAAACCAGCATTGAAGGAGGCCGGAACAAGAGAGAAAAAAAAAGTACTAACCAGGCCTGGACCTGCTTAGCTTTCAAGATCAGAAGAGATTGGGCTTGTTCAGGGTGGTGTGGCTGTAGGTATTGGTTTCCTATTGACCTACATCTCTTATACATCTCAAAACCAGCATTGAAGGAGGCCGGAACAAGAGAGAAAAAAAAAAGCCTACAGCATCTGGTATTTCCAGGTGGTCTCCCATCCAAGTACTAACCAGGCCTGGCCCTGCTTAGCTTCCAAGATCAGACGAGATTGGCTTGTTCAGGGTGGAGTGGCTGTAGGTATTGGTTTCCTATTGACCTACATCTCTTATACATCTCAAAACCAGCATTGAAGGAAGCCGGAACAAGAGAGAAAAAAAAAAGGCCTACAGCACCTGGTATTCCCCGGTGGTCTCCCATCAAAGTACTAATCAGGTACGGCCCTGCTTAGCTTCCAAGATCAAACGAGATTGGGCTTGTTCAGAGATGTGTGGCTGTAGGTATTGGTTAACTATTGACCTACATCTCTTATAATCTCAAAACCAGCATTGAAGGAAGCCGGAACAAGAGAGAAAAAAAAAGGGATTACAGCACCTTGTATTCCCAGGTGGTCTCCTATCCAAATACTAACCAGGCCAAGCCCTGCTTAGCTTCCAAGATCAGATGAGATTGGGTTTATTCAGGGTGGTGTGGCTGTAGGTATTGGGTTCCTAATGAACTACATCTCTTATACATCTCAAAACCAGCATTGAAGGAAGCCAGAACAAGAGAGAAAAAAAAAGGCATACAGCACCTGGTATTCCCAGGTGGTCTCCCATCCAAGTACTAACCAGGCCTGGCACTGCTTAGCTTCCAAGATCAGACGAGATTGTGCTTGTTCAAAGTGGAGTGGTTGTAGGTATTGGTGTCTTAATGAACTACATCTCTTATACATCTCAAAACCAGCATTGAAGGAAGCCAGAACAAGAGAGAAAAAAAAAAGGCCTACAGCACCTGGTATTCCCAGGTGGTCTCCTATCCAAATACTAACCAGGCCAAGCCCTGCTTAGCTTCCAAGATCAGATGAGATTGGGTTTATTCAGGGTGGTGTGGCTGTAGGTATTGTTTTCCTAATGACCTACATCACTTATACATCTCAAAATAAGCATTGAAGGAAGCCGGAACAAGAGAGGAAAAAAAATGGCCTACAACACCTGGTATTCCTAGGTGGTCTCCCATTCAAGTACTAACTAGGCCCGGTGCTGCTTATCTTTCAAGATCAGACGAGATTGTGCTTGTTCAAGGTGGAGTGGTTGTAGGTATGGTTTCCTATTGACCTACATCTCTTATACATCTTAAAACCAGCATTGAAGGAAGCCGGAACAAGAGAGAAAAAAAAAAGGCCTACAGCACCTGGTATTCCCAGGTGTTCTCCCATCAAAGTACTAACCAGGTCCGGCCCTGCTTAGCTTCCAAGACCAAACGAGATTGGGCTTGTTCAGAGATGTGTAGCTGTAGGTATTGGGTCCTATTGACCTGCATCTCTTATAATCTCAAAACCAGCATTGAAGGAAGCCGGAACAAGAGAGATAAAAAAAAAAGGCCTACAGCAGCTGGTATTGCCAGGTGGTCTCCCATCCAAGTACTAACCAGGCCCCTCCCTGCTTCGCTTCCAAGATCAGACGAGATTGGGCTTGTTCAGGGTGGTGTGGCTGTAGTTATTGGTTTCCTATTGACCTACATCTCAAAACCAGCATTGAAGGAAGCCGGAACAAGAGAGAAAAAAAAAAGGCCTACAGCATCTGGTATTCCCAGGTGGTCTCCCATCAAAGTACTAACCAGGTCCGGCCCTGCTTAGCTTCGAAGATCAGATGAGATTGGGCTTGTTCAGGGTGGTGTGGCTGTAGGTATTGTTTTTCCCTTGACCTACATCTCTTATACATCTAGAAACCAGCATTGAAGGAAGCCGGAACAAGAGAGAAGAAAAAAAGGCCTACAGCACCTGGTATTCCCAGGTGGTCTCCCATCCAAGTACTAACCAGGCCCGGCTCTGCTTAGCTTCCAAGATCAAACGAGATTGGGCTTGTTCAGAGATGTGTAGCTGTAGGTATTGGTTTTGTATTGACCTACATCTCTTATAATCTCAAAACCAGCATTGAAGGAAGCCGGAACAAGAGAGAAAAAAAAAGGCCTACAGCACCTGGTATTCCCAGGTGGTCTCCCATCCAAGTACTAACCAGGCCTGGCCCTGCTTAGCTTCCAAGATCAGATGAGATCGGGCTTGTTCAGGGTGGTGTGGTTGTAGGTATTTTTTTCCTATTGACCTACATCTCTTATACATCTAGAATCCAGCATTGAAGGAAGCCGGAACAAGAGAGAAGAAAAAAAGGCTTACAGCACCTGGTACTCCCAGGTGGTCTCCCATCCAAGTACTAACCAACCCCGGCTCTGCTTAGCTTCCAAGAGCAGGCTTGTTCAGGGTGGTGTGGCTGTATGTATTGGTCTCCTATTGACCTACATCTCTTATACATCTAAAAACCAGCATTGAAGGAAGCCGGAACAAGAGAGAAAAAAAAAAAGCCTACAGCACCTGGTATTCCCAGGTGTTCTCCCATCCAAGTACTAACCAGGTTTGGCCCTGCTTAGCTTCCAAGATCAGACAAGATTGGGCTTGTTTAGAGATGTGTAGCTGTAGGTTTTGGTTTCCTATTGACCTACATCTCTTATTATCTCAAAACCAGCATTGAAGGAAGCCGGAACAAGAGAGAAAAAAAAATGGCCACAGCACCTGGTATTCCCAGGTGGTCTCCCATCCAAGTACTAACCAGGCCCGTCCCTGCTTAGCTTCCAAGATCAGACGAGATTGGGCTTGTTCAGGGTGGTGTGGCTGTAGGTATTGTTTCCCTATTGACCTACATCTCTTATACATCTAGAAACCAGCATTGAAGGAAGCCGGAACAAGAGAGAAGAAAAAAAGGCCTACAGAACCTGGTATTCCCAGGTGGTCTCCCATCCAAGTACTAACCAGGCCCATCCCTGCTTAGCTTTCAAGATCAGATGAGATTGGGCTTGTTCAGGGTGGTGTGGCTGTAGGTATTGTTTTCCTATTGACCTACATCTCTTATACATCTCAAAACCAGCATTGAAGGAGGCCGGAACAAGAGAGAAAAAAAAAAGCCTACAGCACCTGGTATTTCCAGGTGGTCTCACATCCAAGTACTAACCAGGCCCAGCCCTGCTTAGCTTCCAAGATCAGATGAGATTGGGCTTGTTCAGGGTGGTGTGGCTGTAGGTATTGGTTTCCTATTGACCTACATCTCTTATACATCTCAAAACCAGCATTGAAGGAAGTCGGAACAAGAGAGAAAAAAAAAAGGGCCTACAGCACCTGGAATCCCCAGGTGGTCTCGCATCCAAGTACTAACCAGGCCTGGCTCTGCTTAGCTTCCAAGATCAGGCTTGTTCAGGGTGGTGTGGCTGTAGGTATTGTTTTTCTATTGACCTACATCTCTTATACATCTAGAAAACAGCATTGAAGGAAGCCGGAACAAGAGAGAAGAAAAAAAGGCCTACAGCACCTGGTATTCCCAGGTGGTCTCCCATCCAAGTACTAACCAGGCCCGGCTCTGCTTAGCTTCCAAGATCAGACGAGATTGGGCTTGTTCAGGGTGGTGTGGCTGTAGGTATTGTTTTCCTATTGACCTACATCACTTATACATCTAGAAACCAGCATTGAAGGAAGCCGGAACAAGAGAGAAGAAAAAAAGGCCTACAGCACCTGGTATTCCCAGGTGGTCTCACATCCAAGTACTAACCAGGCCCAGCCCTGCTTAGCTTCCAAGATCAGACGAGATTGGGCTTGTTCAGGGTGGTGTGGCTGTAGGTATTGTTTTCCTATTGACCTACATCTCTTATACATCTAGAAACCAGCATTGAAGGAAGCCGGAACAAGAGAGAAGAAAAAAAGGCCTACAGCACCTGGTATTCCCAGGTGGTCTCCCATCCAAGTACTAACCAAGCCTGGCTCTGCTTAGCTTCCAAGATCAGACGAGATTGGGCTTGTTCAGGGTGGTGTGGCTGTAGGTATTGGTTTCCTATTGACCTACATCTCTTATACATCTCAAAACCAGCATTGAAGGAGGCTGGAACAAGAGCCTACAGCACCTGGTATTTCCAGGTGGTCTCCCATCCAAGTACTAACCAGGCCCAGCCCTGCTTAGCTTCCAAGATCAGATGAGATTGGGCTTGTTCAGGGTGGTGTGGCTGTAGGTATTGGTTTACTATTGACCTACATCTCTTATACATCTCAAAACCAGCATTGAAGGAAGTCGGAACAAGAGAGAAAAAAAAAAGGGCCTACAGCACCTGGTATCCCCAGGTGGTCTTGCATCCAAGTACTAACCAGGCCCGGCTCTGCTTAGCTTCCAAGATCAGGCTTGTTCAGGGTGGTGTGGCTGTAGGTATTGGTTTCCTATTGACCTACATCTCTTATACATCTAAAAACCAGCATTGAAGGAAGCCGGAACAAGAGAGAAAAAAAA
>NW_027445885.1:90000-102500 GCF_038048845.1 Mixophyes fleayi | reverse complement strand
AGAAAAAAAAAAGGCCTACAGCACCTGGTATTCCCCGGTGGTCTCCCATCAAAGTACTAATCAGGTACGGCCCTGCTTAGCTTCCAAGATCAAACGAGATTGGGCTTGTTCAGAGATGTGTGGCTGTAGGTATTGGTTAACTATTGACCTACATCTCTTATAATCTCAAAACCAGCATTGAAGGAAGCCGGAACAAGAGAGAAAAAAAAAAGGATTACAGCACCTTGTATTCCCAGGTGGTCTCCTATCCAAATACTAACCAGGCCAAGCCCTGCTTAGCTTCCAAGATCAGATGAGATTGGGTTTATTCAGGGTGGTGTGGCTGTAGGTATTGGGTTCCTAATGAACTACATCTCTTATACATCTCAAAACCAGCATTGAAGGAAGCCAGAACAAGAGAGAAAAAAAAAGGCATACAGCACCTGGTATTCCCAGGTGGTCTCCCATCCAAGTACTAACCAGGCCTGGCACTGCTTAGCTTCCAAGATCAGACGAGATTGTGCTTGTTCAAAGTGGAGTGGTTGTAGGTATTGGTTTCTTAATGAACTACATCTCTTATACATCTCAAAACCAGCATTGAAGGAAGCCAGAACAAGAGAGAAAAAAAAAAGGCCTACGGCACCTGGTATTCCCAGGTGGTCTCCTATCCAAATACTAACCAGGCCAAGCCCTGCTTAGCTTCCAAGATCAGATGAGATTGGGTTTATTCAGGGTGGTGTGGCTGTAGGTATTGGTTTCCTAATGACCTACATCACTTATACATCTCAAAATAAGCATTGAAGGAAGCCGAAACAAGAGAGGGAAAAAAAAGGCCTACAGCACCTGGTATTCCCAGGTGGTCTCCCATTCAAGTACTAACTAGGCCCGGCGCTGCTTATCTTGAAAAGATCAGACGAGATTGTGCTTGTTCAAGGTGGAGTGGTTGTAGGTATCGGTTTCCTATTGACCTACATCTCTTATACATCTCAAAACCAGCATTGAAGGAAGCCGGAACAAGAGAGATAAAAAAAAAGGCCTACAGCAGCTGGTATTGCCAGGTGGTCTCCCATCCAAGTACTAACCAGGCCCGGCCCTGCTTAGCTTCCAAGATCAGACGAGATTGGGCTTGTTCAGGGTGGTGTGGCTGTAGGTATTGGTTTCCTATTGACCTACATCTCTTATACATCTCAAAACCAGCATTGAAGGAAGCCGGAACAAGAGAGAAAAAAAAAAGGCCTACAGCACCTGGTATTCCCAGGTGGTCTCCCATCAAAGTACTAACCAGGTCCGGCCCTGCTTAGCTTCCAAGTTCAAACGAGATTGGGATTGTTCAGAGATGTGTAGCTGTAGTTATTGGTTTTGTATTGACCTACATCTCTTATAATCTCAAAACCAGCATTGAAGGAAGCCGGAACAAGAGAGAAAAAAAAAGGCCTACAGCACCTGGTATTCCCAGGTGGTCTCCCATCCAAGTACTAACCAGGCCTGTCCCTGCTTAGCTTCCAAGATCAGATGAGATTGGGCTTGTTCAGGGTGGTGTGGCTGTAGGTATTGTTTTTGTATTGACCTACATCTCTTATACATCTCAAAACCAGCATTGAAGGAGGCCGGAACAAGAGAGAAAAAAAAAGTACTAACCAGGCCTGGACCTGCTTAGCTTTCAAGATCAGAAGAGATTGGGCTTGTTCAGGGTGGTGTGGCTGTAGGTATTGGTTTCCTATTGACCTACATCTCTTATACATCTCAAAACCAGCATTGAAGGAGGCCGGAACAAGAGAGAAAAAAAAAAGCCTACAGCATCTGGTATTTCCAGGTGGTCTCCCATCCAAGTACTAACCAGGCCTGGCCCTGCTTAGCTTCCAAGATCAGACGAGATTGGCTTGTTCAGGGTGGAGTGGCTGTAGGTATTGGTTTCCTATTGACCTACATCTCTTATACATCTCAAAACCAGCATTGAAGGAAGCCGGAACAAGAGAGAAAAAAAAAAGGCCTACAGCACCTGGTATTCCCCGGTGGTCTCCCATCAAAGTACTAATCAGGTACGGCCCTGCTTAGCTTCCAAGATCAAACGAGATTGGGCTTGTTCAGAGATGTGTGGCTGTAGGTATTGGTTAATTATTGACCTACATCTCTTATAATCTCAAAACCAGCATTGAAGGAAGCCGGAACAAGAGAGAAAAAAAAAAGGATTACAGCACCTTGTATTCCCAGGTGGTCTCCTATCCAAATACTAACCAGGCCAAGCCCTGCTTAGCTTCCAAGATCAGATGAGATTGGGTTTATTCAGGGTGGTGTGGCTGTAGGTATTGGGTTCCTAATGAACTACATCTCTTATACATCTCAAAACCAGCATTGAAGGAAGCCAGAACAAGAGAGAAAAAAAAAGGCATACAGCACCTGGTATTCCCAGGTGGTCTCCCATCCAAGTACTAACCAGGCCTGGCACTGCTTAGCTTCCAAGATCAGACGAGATTGTGCTTGTTCAAAGTGGAGTGGTTGTAGGTATTGGTTTCTTAATGAACTACATCTCTTATACATCTCAAAACCAGCATTGAAGGAAGCCAGAACAAGAGAGAAAAAAAAAAGGCCTACGGCACCTGGTATTCCCAGGTGGTCTCCTATCCAAATACTAACCAGGCCAAGCCCTGCTTAGCTTCCAAGATCAGATGAGATTGGGTTTATTCAGGGTGGTGTGGCTGTAGGTATTGGTTTCCTAATGACCTACATCACTTATACATCTCAAAATAAGCATTGAAGGAAGCCGAAACAAGAGAGGGAAAAAAAAGGCCTACAGCACCTGGTATTCCCAGGTGGTCTCCCATTCAAGTACTAACTAGGCCCGGCGCTGCTTATCTTGAAAAGATCAGACGAGATTGTGCTTGTTCAAGGTGGAGTGGTTGTAGGTATCGGTTTCCTATTGACCTACATCTCTTATACATCTCAAAACCAGCATTGAAGGAAGCCGGAACAAGAGAGATAAAAAAAAAAGGCCTACAGCAGCTGGTATTGCCAGGTGGTCTCCCATCCAAGTACTAACCAGGCCCGGCCCTGCTTAGCTTCCAAGATCAGACGAGATTGGGCTTGTTCAGGGTGGTGTGGCTGTAGGTATTGGTTTCCTATTGACCTACATCTCTTATACATCTCAAAACCAGCATTGAAGGAAGCCGGAAAAGGAGAGAAAAAAAAAAGGCCTACAGCACCTGGTATTCCCAGGTGGTCTCCCATCAAAGTACTAACCAGGTCCGGCCCTGCTTAGCTTCCAAGTTCAAACGAGATTGGGATTGTTCAGAGATGTGTAGCTGTAGTTATTGGTTTTGTATTGACCTACATCTCTTATAATCTCAAAACCAGCATTGAAGGAAGCCGGAACAAGAGAGAAAAAAAAAGGCCTACAGCACCTGGTATTCCCAGGTGGTCTCCCATCCAAGTACTAACCAGGCCCGTCCCTGCTTAGCTTCGAAGATCAGATGAGATTGGGCTTGTTCAGGGTGGTGTGGCTGTAGGTATTGTTTTTCCATTGACCTACATCTCTTATACATCTAGAAACCAGCATTGAAGGAAGCCGGAACAAGAGAGAAGAAAAAAAGGCCTACAGCACCTGGTATTCCCAGGTGGTCTCCCATCCAAGTACTAACCAGGCCCGGCTCTGCTTAGCTTCCAAGATCAAACGAGATTGGGCTTGTTCAGAGATGTGTAGCTGTAGGTATTGGCTTTGTATTGACCTACATCTCTTATAATCTCAAAACCAGCATTGAAGGAAGCCAGAACAAGAGAGAAAAAAAAAGGCATACAGCACCTGGTATTCCCAGGTGGTCTCCCATCCAAGTACTAACCAGGCCTGGCACTGCTTAGCTTCCAAGATCAGACGAGATTGTGCTTGTTCAAAGTGGAGTGGTTGTAGGTATTGGTTTCTTAATGAACTACATCTCTTATACATCTCAAAACCAGCATTGAAGGAAGCCAGAACAAGAGAGAAAAAAAAAAGGCCTACGGCACCTGGTATTCCCAGGTGGTCTCCTATCCAAATACTAACCAGGCCAAGCCCTGCTTAGCTTCCAAGATCAGATGAGATTGGGTTTATTCAGGGTGGTGTGGCTGTAGGTATTGGTTTCCTAATGACCTACATCACTTATACATCTCAAAATAAGCATTGAAGGAAGCCGAAACAAGAGAGGGAAAAAAAAGGCCTACAGCACCTGGTATTCCCAGGTGGTCTCCCATTCAAGTACTAACTAGGCCCGGCGCTGCTTATCTTGAAAAGATCAGACGAGATTGTGCTTGTTCAAGGTGGAGTGGTTGTAGGTATCGGTTTCCTATTGACCTACATCTCTATATACATCTCAAAACCAGCATTGAAGGAAGCCGGAACAAGAGAGATAAAAAAAAAGGCCTACAGCAGCTGGTATTGCCAGGTGGTCTCCCATCCAAGTACTAACCAGGCCCGGCCCTGCTTAGCTTCCAAGATCAGACGAGATTGGGCTTGTTCAGGGTGGTGTGGCTGTAGGTATTGGTTTCCTATTGACCTACATCTCTTATACATCTCAAACCAGCATTGAAGGAAGCCGGAAAAGGAGAGAAAAAAAAAAGGCCTACAGCACCTGGTATTTCCAGGTGGTCTCCCATCAAAGTACTAACCAGGTCCGGCCCTGCTTAGCTTCCAAGTTCAAACGAGATTGGGATTGTTCAGAGATGTGTAGCTGTAGTTATTGGTTTTGTATTGACCTACATCTCTTATAATCTCAAAACCAGCATTGAAGGAAGCCGGAACAAGAGAGAAAAAAAAAGGCCTACAGCACCTGGTATTCCCAGGTGGTCTCCCATCCAAGTACTAACCAGGCCCGTCCCTGCTTAGCTTCGAAGATCAGATGAGAATGGGCTTGTTCAGGGTGGTGTGGCTGTAGGTATTGTTTTTCCATTGACCTACATCTCTTATACATCTAGAAACCAGCATTGAAGGAAGCCGGAACAAGAGAGAAGAAAAAAAGGCCTACAGCACCTGGTATTCCCAGGTGGTCTCCCATCCAAGTACTAATCAGGCCCGGCTCTGCTTAGCTTCCAAGATCAAACGAGATTGGGCTTGTTCAGAGATGTGTAGCTGTAGGTATTGGTTTTGTATTGACCTACATCTCTTATAATCTCAAAACCAGCATTGAAGGAAGCCGGAACAAGAGAGAAAAAAAAAGGCCTACAGCACCTGGTATTCCCAGGTGGTCTCCCATCCAAGTACTAACCAGGCCTGGCCCTGCTTAGCTTCCAAGATCAGATGAGATCGGGCTTGTTCAGGGTGGTGTGGCTGTAGGTATTTTTTTCCTATTGACCTACATCTCTTATACATCTAGAATCCAGCATTGAAGGAAGCCGGAACAAGAGAGAAGAAAAAAAGGCTTACAGCACCTGGTATTCCCAGGTGGTCTCCCATCCAAGTACTAACCAACCCCAGCTCTGCTTAGCTTCCAAGAGCAGGCTTGTTCAGGGTGGTGTGGCTGTATGTATTGGTTTCCTATTGACCTACATCTCTTATACATCTAAAAACCAGCATTGAAGGAAGCCGGAACAAGAGAGAAAAAAAAAAAGCCTACAGCACCTGGTATCCCCAGGT
This sequence comes from Mixophyes fleayi, assembly GCF_038048845.1. NCBI lineage: Eukaryota > Metazoa > Chordata > Amphibia > Anura > Limnodynastidae > Mixophyes > Mixophyes fleayi. The sequence continues at coordinate 96,922 of NW_027445885.1, read as the reverse complement.
GTTCTCCCATCCAAGTACTAACCAGGCTTGGCCCTGCTTAGCTTCCAAGATCAGACAAGATTGGCTTGTTTAGAGATGTGTAGCTGTAGGTTTTGGTTTCCTATTGACCTACATCTCTTATTATCTCAAAACCAGCATTGAAGGAAGCCGGAACAAGAGAGAAAAAAAATGGCCACAGCACCTGGTATTCCCAGGTGGTCTCCCATCCAAGTACTAACCAGGCCCGTCCCTGCTTAGCTTCCAAGATCAGACGAGATTGGGCTTGTTCAGGGTGGTGTGGCTGTAGGTATTGTTTCCCTATTGACCTACATCTCTTATACATCTAGAAACCAGCATTGAAGGAAGCCGGAACAAGAGAGAAGAAAAAAAGGCCTACAGCACCTGGTATTCCCAGGTGGTCTCACAGCCAAGTACTAACCAGGCCCAGCCCTGCTTAGCTTCCAAGATCAGACGAGATTGGGCTTGTTCAGGGTGGTGTGGCTGTAGGTATTGTTTTCCTATTGACCTACATCTCTTATACATCTAGAAACCAGCATTGAAGGAAGCCGGAACAAGAGAGAAGAAAAAAAGGCCTACAGCACCTGGTATTCCCAGGTGGTCTCCCATCCAAGTACTAACCAAGCCTGGCTCTGCTTAGCTTCCAAGATCAGACGAGATTGGGCTTGTTCAGGGTGGTGTGGCTGTAGGTATTGGTTTCCTATTGACCTACATCTCTTATACATCTCAAAACCAGCATTGAAGGAGGCCGGAACAAGAGAGATAAACAAGAGCCTACAGCACCTGGTATTTCCAGGTGGTCTCCCATCCAAGTACTAACCAGGCCCAGCCCTGCTTAGCTTCCAAGATCAGATGAGATTGGGCTTGTTCAGGGTGGTGTGGCTGTAGGTATTGGTTTACTATTGACCTACATCTCTTATACATCTCAAAACCAGCATTGAAGGAAGTCGGAACAAGAGAGAAAAAAAAAAGGGCCTACAGCACCTGGTATCCCCAGGTGGTCTTGCATCCAAGTACTAACCAGGCCCGGCTCTGCTTAGCTTCCAAGATCAGGCTTGTTCAGGGTGGTGTGGCTGTAGGTATTGGTTTCCTATTGACCTACATCTCTTATACATCTAAAAACCAGCATTGAAGGAAGCCGGAACAAGAGAGAAAAAAAAAAAGCCTACAGCACCTGGTATTCCCAGGTGGTCTCCTATCCAAGTACTAACCAGGCCTGGCCCTGCTTAGCTTCCAAGATCAAACGAGATTGGGCTTGTTTAGAGATGTGTAGCTGTAGGTTTTGGTTTCCTATTGACCTACATCTCTTATAATCTCAAAACCAGCATTGAAGGAAGCCGGAACAAGAGAGAAAAAAAAAAGGCCTACAGCACCTGGTATTCCCAGGTGGTCTCCCATCCAAGTACTAACCAGGCCTGTCCCTGCTTAGCTTCCAAGATCAGACGAGATTGGGCTTGTTCAGGGTGGTGTGGCTGTAGGTATTGTTTTTGTATTGACCTACATCTCTTATACATCTCAAAACCAGCATTGAAGGAGGCCGGAACAAGAGAGAAAAAAAAAGTACTAACCAGGCCTGGACCTGCTTAGCTTTCAAGATCAGAAGAGATTGGGCTTGTTCAGGGTGGTGTGGCTGTAGGTATTGGTTTCCTATTGACCTACATCTCTTATACATCTCAAAACCAGCATTGAAGGAGGCCGGAACAAGAGAGAAAAAAAAAAGCCTACAGCATCTGGTATTTCCAGGTGGTCTCCCATCCAAGTACTAACCAGGCCTGGCCCTGCTTAGCTTCCAAGATCAGACGAGATTGGCTTGTTCAGGGTGGAGTGGCTGTAGGTATTGGTTTCCTATTGACCTACATCTCTTATACATCTCAAAACCAGCATTGAAGGAAGCCGGAACAAGAGAGAAAAAAAAAGGCCTACAGCACCTGGTATTCCCCGGTGGTCTCCCATCAAAGTACTAATCAGGTACGGCCCTGCTTAGCTTCCAAGATCAAACGAGATTGGGCTTGTTCAGAGATGTGTGGCTGTAGGTATTGGTTAACTATTGACCTACATCTCTTATAATCTCAAAACCAGCATTGAAGGAAGCCGGAACAAGAGAGAAAAAAAAAAGGATTACAGCACCTTGTATTCCCAGGTGGTCTCCTATCCAAATACTAACCAGGCCAAGCCCTGCTTAGCTTCCAAGATCAGATGAGATTGGGTTTATTCAGGGTGGTGTGGCTGTAGGTATTGGGTTCCTAATGAACTACATCTCTTATACATCTCAAAACCAGCATTGAAGGAAGCCAGAACAAGAGAGAAAAAAAAAAGGCATACAGCACCTGGTATTCCCAGGTGGTCTCCCATCCAAGTACTAACCAGGCCTGGCACTGCTTAGCTTCCAAGATCAGACGAGATTGTGCTTGTTCAAAGTGGAGTGGTTGTAGGTATTGGTGTCTTAATGAACTACATCTCTTATACATCTCAAAACCAGCATTGAAGGAAGCCAGAACAAGAGAGAAAAAAAAAAGGCCTACAGCACCTGGTATTCCCAGGTGGTCTCCTATCCAAATACTAACCAGGCCAAGCCCTGCTTAGCTTCCAAGATCAGATGAGATTGGGTTTATTCAGGGTGGTGTGGCTGTAGGTATTGTTTTCCTAATGACCTACATCACTTATACATCTCAAAATAAGCATTGAAGGAAGCCGGAACAAGAGAGGAATAAAAATGGCCTACAACACCTGGTATTCCTAGGTGGTCTCCCATTCAAGTACTAACTAGGCCCGGTGCTGCTTATCTTTCAAGATCAGACGAGATTGTGCTTGTTCAAGGTGGAGTGGTTGTAGGTATGGTTTCCTATTGACCTACATCTCTTATACATCTTAAAACCAGCATTGAAGGAAGCCGGAACAAGAGAGAAAAAAAAAAGGCCTACAGCACCTGGTATTCCCAGGTGTTCTCCCATCAAAGTACTAACCAGGTCCGGCCCTGCTTAGCTTCCAAGACCAAACGAGATTGGGCTTGTTCAGAGATGTGTAGCTGTAGGTATTGGGTCCTATTGACCTGCATCTCTTATAATCTCAAAACCAGCATTGAAGGAAGCCGGAACAAGAGAGATAAAAAAAAAAGGCCTACAGCAGCTGGTATTGCCAGGTGGTCTCCCATCCAAGTACTAACCAGGCCCAGCCCTGCTTCGCTTCCAAGATCAGACGAGATTGGCTTGTTCAGGGTGGTGTGGCTGTAGTTATTGGTTTCCTATTGACCTACATCTCAAAACCAGCATTGAAGGAAGCCGGAACAAGAGAGAAAAAAAAAAAGGCCTACAGCATCTGGTATTCCCAGGTGGTCTCCCATCAAAGTACTAACCAGGTCCGGCCCTGCTTAGCTTCCAAGACCAAACGAGATTGGGCTTGTTCATAGATGTGTAGCTGTAGGTATTGGTTTTCTATTGACCTACATCTCTTATAATCTCAAAACCAGCATTGAAGGAAGCCGGAACAAGAGAGAAAAAAAAAAAGCCTACAGCACCTGGTATTCCCAGGTGGTCTCCCATCCAAGTACTAACCAGGCCCAGCCCTGCTTAGCTTCCAAGATCAGACGAGATTGGGCTTGTTCAGGGTTGTGCGGCTGTAGGTATTGTTTTCCTATTGACCTACATCTCTTATACATCTAAAAACCAGCATTGAAGGAAGCCGTAACAAGAGAGAAAAAAAAAAAAAGCCTACAGCACCTGGTATTCCCAGGTGGTCTCCCATCCAAGTACTAACTAGGCCAAGCCCTGCTTAGCTTCCAAGATCAGATGAGATTGGGCTTGTTCAGGGTGGTGTGGCTGTAGGTATTGGTTTCTTAATGACCTACATCACTTATACATCTGAAAACCAGCATTGAAGGAAGCCGGATCAAAAGAGAAAAAAAAAGGCCTACAGCACCTGGTTTTCCCAGGTGGTCTCCCATCCATGTACTAACTAGGCCTGGCGCAGCTTATCTTTCAAGATCAGACGAGATTGTGCTTGTTCAAGGTGGAGTGGCTGTAGGTATTAGTTTCCTATTGACCTACATCTCTTATAAATCTCAACACCAGCATTGAAGGAAGCCAGAACAAGAGAGAAAAAAAAAAGGCCTACAGCACCTAGTATTCCCAGGTGGTCTCCCATCCAAGTACTAACCAGGCCCAGCCCTGCTTAGCTTTCAAGATCAGATGAGATTGGGCTTGTTCAGGGTGGTGTGGCTGTAGGTATTGTTGTTCTATTGACCTACATCTCTTATACATCTAGAAACCAGCATTGAAGGAAGCCGGAACAAGAGAGAAGAAAAAAAGGCCTACAGCACCTGGTATTCCCAGGTGGTCTCCCATCCAAGTACTAACCAGGCACGGCTCTGCTTAGCTTCCAAGATCAGACGAGATTGGGCTTGTTCAGGGTGGTGTGGCTGTAGGTATTGGTTTCCTATTGACCTACATCTCTTATACATCTCAAAACCAGCATTGAAGGAGGCCGGAACAAGAGAGAAAAAAAAAAGCCTACAGCACCTGGTATTCCTAGGTGGTCTCCCATTCAAGTACTAACTAGGCCCGGTGCTGCTTATCTTTCAAGATCAGACGAGATTGTGCTTGTTCAAGGTGGAGTGGTTGTAGGTATGGTTTCCTATTGACCTACATCTCTTATACATCTTAAAACCAGCATTGAAGGAAGCCGGAACAAGAGAGAAAAAAAAAAGGCCTACAGCACCTGGTATTCCCAGGTGGTCTCCCATCAAAGTACTAACCAGGTCCGGCCCTGCTTAGCTTCCAAGACCAAACGAGATTGGGCTTGTTCAGAGATGTGTAGCTGTAGGTATTGGTTTCCTATTGACCTGCATCTCTTATAATCTCAAAACCAGCATTGAAGGAAGCCGGAACAAGAGAGATAAAAAAAAAGGCCTACAGCAGCTGGTATTGCTAGGTGGTCTCCCATCCAAGTACTAACCAGGCCCAGCCCTGCTTCGCTTCCAAGATCAGACGAGATTGGGCTTGTTCAGGGTGGTGTGGCTGTAGGTATTGGTTTACTATTGACCTACATCTCAAAACCAGCATTGAAAGAAGCCGGAACAAGAGAGAAAAAAAAGGCCTACAGCATCTGGTATTCCCAGGTGGTCTCCCATCAAAGTACTAACCAGGTCCGGCCCTGCTTAGCTTCCAAGACCAAACGAGATTGGGCTTGTTCAGAGATGTGTAGCTGTAGGTATTGGTTTTCTATTGACCTACATCTCTTATAATCTCAAAACCAGCATTGAAGGAAGCCGGAACAAGAGAGAAAAAAAAAGGCCTACAGCACCTGGTATTCCCAGGTGGTCTCCCATCCAAGTACTAACCATGCCTGTCCCTGCTTAGCTTCCAAGATCAGACGAGATTGGGCTTGTTCAGGGTGGTGCGGCTGTAGGTATTGTTTTCCTATTGACCTACATCTCTTATACATCTAAAAACCAGCATTGAAGGAAGCCGGAACAAGAGAGAAAAAAAAAAAGCCTACAGCACCTGGTATTCCATGGTGGTCTCCCATCCAAGTACTAACTAGGCCAAGCCCTGCTTAGCTTCCAAGATCAGATGAGATTGGGCTTGTTCAGGGTGGTGTGGCTGTAGGTATTGGTTTCTTAATGACCTACATCACTTATACATCTCAAAACCAGCATTGAAGGAAGCCAGAACAAGAGAGAAAAAAAAAAGTACTAACCAGGCCCGGAACTGCTTAACTTTCAAGATCAGACGAGATTGGGCTTGTTCAGGGTGGTGTGGCTGTAGGTATTGGTTCCCTATTGACCTACATCTCTTATACATCTCAAAACCAGCATTGAAGGAAGTCGGAACAAGAGAGAAAAAAAAAATGCCTACAGCACCTGGTATTCCCAGGTGGTCTCGCATCCAAGTACTAACCAGGCCTGGCTCTGCTTAGCTTCCAAGATCAGACGAGATTGGGCTTGTTTAGGGTGTTGTGGCTGTAGGATTTGGTTTCTTAATGACCTACATCACTTATACATCTGAAAACCAGCATTGAAGGAAGCCGGATCAAAAGAGAAAAAAAAAGGCCTACAGCACCTGGTTTTCCCAGGTGGTCTCCCATCCATGTACTAACTAGGCCTGGCGCGGCTTATCTTTCAAGATCAGACGAGATTGTGCTTGTTCAAGGTGGAGTGGCTGTAGGTATTAGTTTCCTATTGACCTACATCTCTTATAAATCTCAACACCAGCATTGAAGGAAGCCAGAACAAGAGAGAAAAAAAAAAAGCCTACAGCACCTAGTATTCCCAGGTGGTCTCCCATCCAAGTACTAACCAGGCCCAGCCCTGCTTAGCTTCCAAGATCAGATGAGATTGGGCTTGTTCAGGGTGGTGTGGCTGTAGGTATTGTTTTTCTATTGACCTACATCTCTTATACATCTAGAAACCAGCATTGAAGGAAGCCGGAACAAGAGAGAAGAAAAAAAGGCCTACAGCACCTGGTATTCCCAGGTGGTCTCCCATCCAAGTACTAACCAGGCACGGCTCTGCTTAGCTTCCAAGATCAGACGAGATTGGGCTTGTTCAGGGTGGTGTGGCTGTAGGTATTGTTTTCTTATTGACCTACATCTCTTATACATCTCAAAACCAGCATTGAAGGAGGCCGGAACAAGAGAGAAAAAAAAAAGCCTACAGCACCTGGTATTTCCGGGTGGTCTCCCATCCAAGTACTAACCAGGCCCAGCCCTGCTTAGCTTCCAAGATCAGACGAGATTGGGCTTGTTCAGGGTGGTGTGGCTGTAGGTATTGGTTTCCTAATGACCTACATCACTTATACATCTCAAAATAAGCATTGAAGGAAGCCGGAACAAGAGAGGGGGAAAAAAGGCCTACAGCACCTGGTATTCCCAGGTGGTCTCCCATTCAAGTACTAACTAGGCCCGGCGCTGTTTATCTTTCAAGATCAGA
>NW_027445885.1:62500-65000 GCF_038048845.1 Mixophyes fleayi | reverse complement strand
GGTGGTGTGGCTGTAGGGATTTTTTTCCTATTGACCTACATCTCTTATACAACTAGAAACCAGCATTGAAGGAAGCCGGAACAAGAGACAAGAAAAAAAGGCCTACAGCCCCTGGTATTCCCAGGTGGTCTCCCATCCAAGTACTAACCAGGCCCGTCCCTGCTTAGCTTCCAAGATCAGACGAGATTGGGCTTGTTCAGGGTGGTGTGGCTGTAGGTATTGTTTTCTTATTGACCTATATCTCTTATACATCTAGAAAACAGCATTGAAGGAAGCCGGAACAAGAGAGAAGAAAAAAAGGCCTACAGCACCTGGTATGCCCAGGTGGTCTCCCATTCAAGTACTAACTAGGCCCGGTGCTGCTTATCTTTCAAGATCAGACGAGATTGTGCTTGTTCAAGGTGGAGTGGTTGTAGGTATTGGTTTCCTATTGACCTACATCTCTTATACATCTCAAAATAAGCATTGAAGGAAGCCGGAATAAGAGAGGGAAAAAAAAAGCCTACAGCACCTGGTATTCCCAGGTGGTCTCCCATTCAAGTACTAACTAGGCCCGGCGCTGCTTATCTTTCAAGATCAGACGAGATTGTGCTTGTTCAAGGTGGAGTGGTTGTAGGTATTGGTTTCCTATTGACCTACATCACTTATACATCTCAAAACCAGCATTGAAGGAAGCCGGAACAAGAGAGATAAAAAAAAAGGCCTACAGCAGCTGGTATTGCCAGGTGGTCTCCCATCCAAGTACTAACCAGGCCTGGCCCTGCTTAGCTTCCAAGATCAGACGAGATTGGGCTTGTTCAGGGTGGTGTGGCTGTAGGTATTGGTTTCCTATTGACCTACATCTCTTATACATCTCAAAACCAGCATTGAAGGAAGCCAGAACAAGAGAGAAAAAAAAAAAGGCCTACAGCACCTGGTATTCCCAGGTGGTCTCCCATCAAAGTACTAACCAGGTCCGGCCCTGCTTAGCTTCCAAGATCAAACGAGATTGGGATTGTTCAGAGATGTGTAGCTGTAGGTAATGGTTTTATATTGACCTACATCTCTTATAATCTCAAAACCAGCATTGAAGGAAGCCGGAACAAGAGAGAAAAAAAAAAGGCCTACAGCACCTGGTATTCCCAGGTGGTCTCCCAACCAATTACTAACCAGGCCCGGCCCTGCTTAGCTTCGAAGATCAGATGAGATTGGGCTTGTTCAGGGTGGTGTGGCTGTAGGTATTGTTTTCCTATTGACCTACATCTCTTATACATCTAGAAACCAGCATTGAAGGAAGCCGGAACAAGAGAGAAGAAAAAAAGGCCTAGGGCACCTGGTATTCCCAGGTGGTCTCCCATCCAAGTACTAACCAGGCCCGGCTCTGCTTAGCTTCCAAGATCAGATGAGATTGGGCTTGTCCAGGGTGGTGTGGCTGTAGGTATTGGTTTCCTAATGACCTACATCACTTATACATTTTAAAACCAGCATTGAAGGAAGCCAGAACAAGAGAGAAAAAAAAAGTACTAACCAGGCCCGGACCTGCTTAGCTTTCAAGATCAGACGAGATTGGGCTTGTTCAGGGTGGTGTGGCTGTAGGTATTGGTTTCCTATTGACCTACATCTCTTATACATATCAAAACCAGCATTGAAGGAGGCCGGAACAAGAGAGAAAAAAAAAAGCCTACAGCACCTGATATTTCCAGGTGGTCTCCCATCCAAGTACTAACCAGGCCCAGCCCTGCTTAGCTTCCAAGATCAGACGAGATTGGGCTTGTTCAGGGTGGTGTGGCTGTAGGTAACTGTTTCCTATTGACCTACATCTCTTATACATCTCAAAACCAGCATTGAAGAAAGTCGGAACAAGAGAGAAAAAAAAAAGGCCTACAGCACCTGGTATTCCCAGGTGGTCTTGCATCCAAGTACTAACCAACCCCGGCTCTGCTTAGCTTCCAAGATCAGGCTTGTTCAGGGTGGTGTGGCTGTAGGTATTGGTTTCCTATTGACTTACATCTCTTATACATCTAAAAACCAGCAATGAAGGAAGCCGGAACAAGAGAGAAAAAAAAAAAGCCTACAGCACCTGGTATTCCCAGGTGGTCTCCCATCCAAGTACTAACCAGGCCCATCCCTGCTTAGCTTCCAAGATCAGATGAGATTGGGCTTGTTCAGAGTGGTGTGGCTGTAGGTATTGTTTTCTTATTGACCTACATCTCTTATACATCTAGAAACCAGCATTGAAGGAAGCCGGAACAAGAGAGTAGAAAAAAAGGCCTACAGCCCCTGGTATTCCCAGGTGCTCTTACATCCAAGTACTAACCAGGCCCGTCCCTGCTTAGCTTCCAAGATCAGATGAGATTGGGCTTGTTCAGGGTGGTGTGGCTGTAGGTATTGTTTTCCTATTGACCTACATCTCTTATACATCTAGAAAACAGCATTGAAGGAAGCCAGAACAAGAGAGAAGAAAAAAAGGCCTACAGCACCTGGTATTCCCAGGTGGTCTCTCATTCAAGTACTAACCAGG
>NW_027445885.1:52500-55000 GCF_038048845.1 Mixophyes fleayi | reverse complement strand
TATACATCTAGAAACCAGCATTGAAGGAAGCCGGAACAAGAGAGAAGAAAAAAAGGCCTACAGCACCTGGTATTCCCAGGTGGTCTCCCATCCAAGTACTAACCAGGCCTGTCCCTGCTTAGCTTCCAAGATCAGACGAGATTGGGCTTGTTCAGGGTGGTGTGGCTGTAGGTATTGTTTTCCTATTGACGTACATCTCTTATACATCTAGAAACCAGCATTGAAGGAAGCCGGAACAAGAGAGAAGAAAAAAAGGCCTACAGCACCCGGTATTCCCAGGTGGTCACCCATCCAAGTACTAACCAGGCCTGGCTCTGCTTAGCTTCCAAGATCAGATGAGATTGGGCTTGTTCAGGGTGGTGTGGCTGTAGGTATTGGTTTCCTATTGACCTACATCTCTTATACATCTGAAAACCAACATTGAAGGAGGCCGGAACAAGAGAGAAAAAAAAAAGCCTACAGCACCTGGTATTTCCAGGTGGTCTCCCATCCAAGTACTAACCAGGCCCAGCCCTGCTTAGCTTCCAAGATCAGACGAGATTGGGCTTGTTCATGGTGGTGTGGCTGTAGGTATTGTTTTCCTATTGACCTACATCTCTTATACATCTAAAAACAAGCATTGAAGGAAGCCGGAACAAGAGAGAAAAAAAAAAAGGCCTACAGCACCTGGTATTGCCAGGTGGTCTCCCATCCAAGTACTAACCAGGCCCAGCCCTGCTTAGCTTCCAAGATCAGATGAGATTGGGCTTGTTCAGGGTGGTGTGGCTGTAGGTATTGGTTTCCTATTGACCTACATCTCTTATACATCTCAAAACCAGCATTGAAGGAGGCCGGAACAAGAGAGAAAAAAAAAAGCCTACAGCACCTGGTATTTCCAGGTGGTCTCCCATCCAAGTACTAACCAGGCCCAGCCCTGCTTAGCTTCCAAGATCAGACGAGATTGGGCTTGTTCAGGGTGGTGTGCCTGTAGGTATTGGTTTCCTATTGACCTACATCTCTTATACATCTCAAAACCAGCATTGAAGGAAGTCGGAAAAAGAGAGAAAAAAAAAAGGGCCTAAAGCACCTGGTATCCCCAGGTGGTCTCGCATCCAAGTACTAACCAGGCCTGGCTCTGCTTAGCTTCCAAGATCAGGATTGTTCAGGGTGGTGTGGCTGTAGGTATTGGTTTCCTATTGACATACATCTCTTATACATCTAAAAACCAGCATTGAATGAAGCCGGAACAAGAGAGAAAAAAAAAAAGCCTACAGCACCTGGTATTCCCAGGTGGTCTCCCATCCAAGTACTAACCAGGCCTGGCCCTGCTTAGCTTCCAAGATCAAATGAGATTGGGCTTGTTTAGAGATGTGTAGCTGTAGATTTTGGTTTCCTATTGACCTACATCTCTTATAATCTCAAAACCAGCATTGAAGGAAGCCGGAACAAGAGAGAAAAAAAAAAGGCCTACAGCACGTGGTATTCCCAGGTGGTCTCCCATCCAAGTACTAACCAGGCCCGTCCCTGCTTAGCTTCCAAGATCAGATGAGATTGGGCTTGTTCAGGGTGGTGTGGCTGTAGGTATTGTTTTACTATTGACCTACATCTCTTATACATCTAGAAAACAGCATTGAAGGAAGCCGGAACAAGAGAGAAGAAAAAAAGGCCTACAGCACCTGGTATTCCCAGGTGGTCTCCCATCCAAGTACTAACCAGGCCTGGCTCTGCTTAGCTTCCAAGATCAGACGAGATTGGGCTTGTTCAGGGTGGTGTGGCTGTAGGTATTGGTTTCCTATTGACCTACATCTCTTATACATCTGAAAACCAACATTGAAGGAAGCCGGAACAAGAGAGAAAAAAAAAAGCCTACAGCACCTGTTATTTCCAGGTGGTCTCCCATCCAAGTACTAACCAGGCCCAGCCCTGCTTAGCTTCCAAGATCAGACGAGATTGGGCTTGTTCATGGTGGTGTGGCTTTAGGTATTGTTTTCCTATTGACCTACATCTCTTATACATCTAAAAACAAGCATTGAAGGAAGCCGGAACAAGAGAGAAAAAAAAAAAGGCCTACAGCACCTGGTATTCCCAGGTGGTCTCCCATCCAAGTACTAACCAGGCCCAGCCCTGCTTAGCTTCCAAGATCAGACGAGATTGGGCTTGTTCAGGGTGGTGTGGCTGTAGGTATTGGTTTCCTATTGACCTACATCTCTTATACATCTCAAAACCAGCATTGAAGGAAGTCGGAACAAGAGAGAAAAAAAAAAAGGCCTACAGCACCTGGTATCCCCAGGTGGTCTCGCATCCAAGTACTAACCAGGCATGGCTCTGCTTAGCTTCCAAGATCAGGCTTGTTCAGGGTGGTGTGGCTGTAGGTATTGGTTTCCTATTGACATACATCTCTTATACATCTAAAAACCAGCATTGAAGGAAGCCGGAACAAGAGAGAAAAAAAAAAAAGCCTACAGCACCTGGTATTCCCAGGTGGTCTCCCATCCAAGTACTAACCAGGCCTGGCGCTGCT
>NW_027445885.1:20000-47500 GCF_038048845.1 Mixophyes fleayi | reverse complement strand
CTTGTTCAGGGTGGTGTGGCTGTAGGTATTGTTTTCTTATTGACCTACATCTCTTATACATCTAAAAACAAGCATTGAAGGAAGCCAGAACAAGAGAGAAGAAAAAAAAAGGCCTACAGCACCTGGTATTCCCAGGTGGTCTCCCATCCAAGTACTAACCAGGCCTGGCTCTGCTTAGCTTCCAAGATCAGATGAGATTGGGCTTGTTCAGGGTGGTGTGGCTGTAGGTATTGGTTTCCTATTGACCTACATCTCTTATACATCTCAAAACCAGCATTGAAGGAGGCCGGAACAAGAGAGAAGAAAAAAAGGGCTACAGCACCTGGTATTCCCAGGTGGTCTCCCATCCAAGTACTAACCAGGCCCGTCCCTGCTTAGCTTCCAAGATCAGACGAGATTGGGCTTGTTCAGGGTGGTGTGGCTGTAGGTATTGGTTTCCTATTGACCTACATCTCTTATACATCTAGAAACCAGCATTGAAGGAAGCCGGAACAAGAGAGAAGAAAAAAAGGCCTACAGCACCTGGTATTCCCAGGTGGTCTCCCATCCAAGTACTAACCAGGCCCGTCCCTGCTTAGCTTCCAAGATCAGACGAGATTGGGCTTGTTCAGGGTGGTGTGGCTGTAGGTATTGTTTTCCTATTGACCTACATCTCTTATACATCTCAAAAACAGCATTGAAGGAGGCCGGAACAAGAGAGAAAAAAAAATGCCTACAGCACCTGGTATTTCCAGGTGGTCTCCCATCCAAGTACTAACCAGGCCCAGCCCTGCTTAGCTTCCAAGATCAGACGAGATTGATCTTGTTCAGGGTGGTGTGGCTATAGGTATTGCTTTCCTATTGACCTACATCTCTTATACATCTCAAAAACAGCATTGAAGGAAGTCGGAACAAGAGAGAAAAAAAAAGGGCCTACAGCACCTGGTATCCCCAGGTGGTCTCGCATCCAAGTACTAACCAGGCCTGGCTCTGCTTAGCTTCCAAGATCAGGCTTGTTCAGGGTGGTGTGGCTGTAGGTATTGGTTTACTATTGACCTACATCTCTTATACATCTAAAAACCAGCATTGAAGGAAGCCGGAACAAGAGAGAAAAAAAAAAAGCCTACAGCACCTGGTATTCCCAGGTGGTCTCCCATCCAAGTACTAACCAGGCCTGGCCCTGCTTAGCTTCCAAGATCAAACGAGATTGGGCTTGTTCAGAGATGTGTAGCTGTAGGTTTTGGTTTCCTATTGACCTACATCTCTTATAATCTCAAAACCAGCATTGAAGGAAGTCAGAACAAGAGAGAAAAAAAAAAGGCCTACAGCACCTCGTTTTCCCAGGTGGTCTCCCATCCAAGTACTAACCAGGCCCGTCCCTGCTTAGCTTCCAAGATCAGACGAGATTGGGCTTGTTCAGGGTGGTGTGGCTGTAGGTATTGTTTTCCTATTGACCTACATCTCTTATACATTTAGAAAACAGCATTGAAGGAAGCCGGAACAAGAGAGAAGAAAAAAAGGCCTACAGCACCTGGTATTCCCAGGTGGTCTCCCATCCAAGTACTAACCAGGCCTGTCCCTGCTTAGCTTCCAAGATCAGATGAGATTGGGCTTGTTCAGGGTGGTGTGGCTGTAGGTATTGTTTTCCTATTGACCTACATCTCTTATACATCTAGAAACCAGCATTGAAGGAAGCCGGAACAAGAGAGAAGAAAAAAAGGCCTACAGCACCTGGTATTCCCAGGTGGTCTCCCATCCAAGCACTAACCAGGCCCGGCTCTGCTTAGCTTCCAAGATCAGACGAGATTGGGCTTGTTCAGGGTGGTGTGGCTGTAGGTATTGGTTTCCTATTGACCTACATCTCTTATACATCTCAAAACCAGCATTGAAGGAGGCCGGAACAAGAGAGAAAAAAAAAGCCTACAGCACCTGGTATTTCCAGGTGGTCTCCCATCCAAGTACTAACCAGGCCCAGCCCTGCTTAGCTTCCAAGATCAGACGAGATTGTGCTTGTTCAGGGTGGTGTGGCTGTAGGTATTGCTTTCTTATTGACCTACATCTCTTATACATCTAGAAACCAGCATTGAAGGAAGCCGGAACAAGAGAGAAGAAAAAAAGGCCTACAGCACCTGGTATTTCCAGGTGGTCTCCCATCCAAGTACTAACCAGGCCCAGCCCTGCTTAGCTTCCAAGATCAGACGAGATTGGGCTTGTTCAGGGTGGTGTGGCTGTAGGTATTGTTTTCCTATTGACCTACATCTCTTATACATCTAAAAACAAGCATTGAAGGAAGCCGGAACAAGAGAGAAAAAAAAAAAGGCCTACAGCACCTGGTATTCCCAGGTGGTCTCGCATCCAAGTACTAACCAGGCCTGGCTCTGCTTAGCTTCCAAGATCAGGCTTGTTCAGGGTGGTGTGGCTGTAGGTATTGGTTTCCTATTGACCTACATCTCTTATACATCTAAAAACCAGCATTGAAGGAAGCAGGAACAAGAGAGAAAAAAAAAAAGCCTACAGCACCAGGTATTCCCAGGTGGTCTCCCATCCAAGTACTAACCAGACCTGGCCCTGCTTAGCTTCCAAGATCAAACGAGATTGGGCTTGTTTAGAAATGTGTAGCTGTAGGTTTTGGTTTCCTATTGACCTACATCTCTTATAATCTCAAAACCAGCATTGAAGGAAGCCGGAACAAGAGAGAAAAAAAAAAGCCTACAGCACCTGGTATTTCCAGGTGGTCTCCCATCCAAGTACTAACCAGGCCCAGCTCTGCTTAGCTTCCAAGATCAGACGAGATTGGGCTTGTTCAGGGTGGTGTGGCTGTAGGTATTGGTTTCCTATTGACCTACATCTCTTATACATCTAGAAAACAGCATTGAAGGAATCCGGAACAAGAGAGAAGAAAAAAAGGCCTACAGCACCTGGTATTCCCAGGTGGTCTCCCATCCAAGTACTAACCAGGCCCAGCTCTGCTTAGCTTCCAAGATCAGACGAGATTGGGCTTGTTCAGGGTGGTGTGGCTGTAGGTATTGGTTTCCTATTGACCTACATCTCTTATACATCTGAAAACCAACATTGAAGGAGGCCGGAACAAGAGAGAAAAAAAAAAGCCTACAGCACCTGGTATTTCCAGGTGGTCTCCCATCCAAGTACTAACCAGGCCCAGCCCTGCTTAGCTTCCAAGATCAGACGAGATTGGGCTTGTTCAGGGTGGTGTGGCTGTAGGTATTGTTTTCCTATTGACCTACATCTCTTATACATCTAAAAACAAGCATTGAAGGAAGCCGGAACAAGAGAGAAAAAAAAAAAGGCCTACAGCACCTGGTATTCCCAGGTGGTCTCCCATCCAAGTACTAACCAGGCCCAGCCCTGCTTAGCTTCCAAGATCAGACGAAATTGGGCTTGTTCAGGGTGGTGTGGCTGTAGGTATTGTTTTCCTATTGACCTACATCTCTTATACATCTAGAAACCAGCATTGAAGGAAGCCGGAACAAGAGAGAAGAAAAAAAGGCCTACAGCACCTGGTATTCCCAGGTGGTCTCCCATCCAAGTACTAAACAGGCCCGTCCCTGCTTAGCTTCCAAGACCAGACGAGATTGGGCTTGTTCAGGGTGGTGTGGCTGTAGGTATTGTTTTCCTATTGACCTACATCTCTTATACATCTAGAAACCAGCATTGAAGGAAGCCGGAACAAGAAAGAAGAAAAAAAAGGCCTACAGCACCTGGTATTCCCAGGTGGTCTCCCATCCAAATACTAACCAGGCTCGGCTCTGCTTAGCTTCCAAGATCAGACGAGATTGGGCTTGTTCAGGGTGGTGTGGCTGTAGGTATTGGTTTCCTATTGACCTACATCTCTTATACATCTCAAAACCAGCATTGAAGGAGGCCGGAACAAGAGAGAAAAAAAAAAGCTGACAGCACCTGGTATTTCCAGGTGGTCTCCCATCCAAGTACTAACCAGGCCCAGCCCTGCTTAGCTTCCAAGATCAGACGAGATTGGGCTTGTTCAGGGTGGTGTGGCTGTAGGTATTGGTTTCCTATTGACCTACATCTCTTATACATCTCAAAACCAGCATTGAAGGAAGTCGGAACAAGAGAGAAAAAAAAAAGGGCCTACAGCACCTGGTATCCCCATGTGGTCTCGCATCCAAGTACTAACCAGGCCTGGCTCTGCTTAGCTTCCAAGATCAGGCTTGTTCAGGGTGGTGTGGCTGTAGGTATTGGTTTCCTATTGACCTACATCTCTTATACATCTAAAAACCAGCATTGAAGGAAGCCGGAACAAGAGAGAAAAAAAAAAAGCCTACAGCACCTGGTATTCCCAGGTGGTCTCCCATCCAAGTACTAACCAGGCCTGGCCCTGCTTAACTTCCAAGATCAAACAAGATTGGACTTGTTTAGAGATGTGTAGCTGTAGGTTTTGGTTTCCTATTGACCTACATCTCTTATAATCTCAAAACCAGCATTGAAGGAAGCCGGAACAAGAGAGAAAAAAAAAAGGCCTACAGCACCTGGTATTCCCAGGTGGTCTCCCATCCAAGTACTAACCAGGCCCGTCCCTGCTTAGCTTCCAAGATCAGACGAGATTGGGCTTGTTCAGGGTGGTGTGGCTGTAGGTATTGTTTTCCTATTGACCTACATCTCTTATACATCTAGAAAACAGCATTGAAGGAAGCCGGAACAAGAGAGAAGAAAAAAAGGCCTACAGCACCTGGTATTCCCAGGTGGTCTCCCATCCAAGTACTAACCAGGCCCAGCTCTGCTTAGCTTCAAAGATCAGACGAGATTGGGCTTGTTCAGGGTGGTGTGGCTGTAGGTATTGTTTTCCTATTGACCTACATCTCTTATACATCTAGAAACCAGCATTGAAGGAGGCCGGAACAAGAGAGAAAAAAAAAAAGCCTACAGCACCTGGTATTTCCAGGTGGTCTCCCATCCAAGTACTAACCAGGCCCAGCCCTGCTTAGCTTCCAAGATCAGATGAGATTGGGCTTGTTCAGGGTGGTGTGGCTGTAGGTATTGTTTTCTTATTGACCTACATCTCTTATACATCTAAAAACAAGCATTGAAGGAAGCCAGAACAAGAGAGAAAAAAAAAAAGGCCTACAGCACCTGGTATTCCCAGGTGGTCTCCCATCCAAGTACTAACCAGGCCCAGCCCTGCTTAGCTTCCAAGATCAGACGAGATTGGGCTTGTTCAGGGTGGTGTGGCTGTAGGTATTATTTTCCTATTGACCTACATCTCTTATACATCTAGAAACCAGCATTGAAGGAAGCCGGAACAAGAGAGAAGAAAAAAAGGGCTACAGCACCTGGTATTCCCAGGTGGTCTCCCATCCAAGTACTAACCAGGCCCGTCCCTGCTTAGCTTCCAAGATCAGACGAGATTGGGCTTGTTCAGGGTGGTGTGGATGTAGGTATTGTTTTCCTATTGACCTACATCTCTTATACATCTAGAAACCAGCATTGAAGGAAGCCGGAACAAGAGAGAAGAAAAAAAGGCCTACAGCACCTGGTATTCCCAGGTGGTCTCCCATCCAAGTACTAACCAGGCCTGGCTCTGCTTAGCTTCCAAGATCAGATGAGATTGGGCTTGTTCAGGGTGGTGTGGCTGTAGGTATTGGTTTCCTATTGACCTACATCTCTTATACATCTCAAAACCAGCATTGAAGGAGGCCGGAACAAGAGAGAAAAAAAAAGCCTACAGCACCTGGTATTTCCAGGTGGTCTCCCATCCAAGTACTAACCAGGCCCAGCCCTGCTTAGCTTCCAAGATCAGACGAGATTGGGCTTGTTCAGGGTGTTGTGGCTGTAGGTATTGTTTTCCTATTGACCTACATCTCTTATACATCTAGAAACCAGCATTGAAGGAAGCCGGAACAAGAGAGAAGAAAAAAAGGCCTACAGCACCTGGTATTCCCAGGTGGTCTCCCATCCAAGTACTAACCAGGCCCGTCCCTGCTTAGCTTCCAAGATCAGACGAGATTGGGCTTGTTCAGGGTGGTGTGGCTGTAGGTATTGTTTTCCTATTGACCTACATCTCTTATACATCTCAAAAACAGCATTGAAGGAGGCCGGAACAAGAGAGAAAAAAAAATGCCTACAGCACCTGGTATTTCCAGGTGGTCTCCCATCCAAGTACTAACCAGGCCCAGCCCTGCTTAGCGTCCAAGATCAGACGAGATTGATCTTGTTCAGGGTGGTGTGGCTGTAGGTATTGCTTTCCTATTGACCTACATCTCTTATACATCTCAAAAACAGCATTGAAGGAAGTCGGAACAAGAGAGAAAAAAAAAGGGCCTACAGCACCTGGTATCCCCAGGTGGTCTCGCATCCAAGTACTAACCAGGCCTGGCTCTGCTTAGCTTCCAAGATCAGGCTTGTTCAGGGTGGTGTGGCTGTAGGTATTGGTTTACTATTGACCTACATCTCTTATACATCTAAAAACCAGCATTGAAGGAAGCCGGAACAAGAGAGAAAAAAAAAAAGCCTACAGCACCTGGTATTCCCAGGTGGTCTCCCATCCAAGTACTAACCAGGCCTGGCCCTGCTTAGCTTCCAAGATCAAACGAGATTGGGCTTGTTCAGAGATGTGTAGCTGTAGGTTTTGGTTTCCTATTGACCTACATCTCTTATAATCTCAAAACCAGCATTGAAGGAAGTCGGAACAAGAGAGAAAAAAAAAAGGCCTACAGCACCTCGTTTTCCCAGGTGGTCTCCCATCCAAGTACTAACCAGGCCCGTCCCTGCTTAGCTTCCAAGATCAGACGAGATTGGGCTTGTTCAGGGTGGTGTGGCTGTAGGTATTGTTTTCCTATTGACCTACATCTCTTATACATTTAGAAAACAGCATTGAAGGAAGCCGGAACAAGAGAGAAGAAAAAAAGGCCTACAGCACCTGGTATTCCCAGGTGGTCTCCCATCCAAGTACTAACCAGGCCCGGCTCTGCTTAGCTTCCAAGATCAGATGAGATTTGGCTTGTTCAGGGTGGTGTGGCTGTAGGTATTGTTTTCCTATTGACCTACATCTCTTATACATCTCAAAACCAGCATTGAAGGAGGCCGGAACAAGAGAGAAAAAAAAAAGCCTACAGCATCTGGTATTTCCAGGTGGTCTCCCATCCAAGTACTAACCAGGCCCGGCCCTGCTTAGCTTCCAAGATCAGACGAGATTGGGCTTGTCCAGGGTGGTGTGGCTGTAGGTATTGGTTTCCTAATGACCTACATCACTTATACATTTTAAAACCAACATTGAAGGAAGCCAGAACAAGAGAGAAAAAAAAAAGTACTAACCAGACCCGGACCTGCTTAGCTTCCAAGATCAGACAAGATTGGGCTTGTTCAGGGTGGTGTGGCTGTAGGTATTGTTTTCCTATTGACCTACATCTCTTATACATCTAGAAAACAGCATTGAAGGAAGCCGGAACAAGAGAGAAGAAAAAAAGGCCTACAGCACCTGGTATTCCCAGGTGGTCTCCCATCCAAGTACTAACCAGGCCCGGCTCTGCTTAGCTTCCAAGATCAGACGAGATTTGGCTTGTTCAGGGTGGTGTGGCTGTAGGTATTGTTTTCCTATTGACCTACATCTCTTATACATCTCAAAACCAGCATTGAAGGAGGCCGGAACAAGAGAGAAAAAAAAAAGCCTACAGCATCTGGTATTTCCAGGTGGTCTCCCATCCAAGTACTAACCAGGCCCGGCCCTGCTTAGCTTCCAAGATCAGACGAGATTGGGCTTGTCCAGGGTGGTGTGGCTGTAGGTATTGGTTTCCTAATGACCTACATCACTTATACATTTTAAAACCAGCATTGAAGGAAGCCAGAACAAGAGAGAAAAAAAAAAGTACTAACCAGACCCGGACCTGCTTAGCTTTCAAGATCAGATGAGGTTGGGCTTGTTCAGGGTGGTGCAGCTGTAGGTATTGTTTTCCTATTGACCTACATCTCTTATACATCTCAAAACCAGCATTGAAGGAAGCCGGAACAAGAGAGAAAAAAAAAAGGCCTACAGCACCTGGTATTCCCAGGTGGTCTCCCATCAAAGTACTAACCAGGTCCGGCCCTGCTTAGCTTCCAAGATCAAACGAGATTGGGATTGTTCAGAGATGTGTAGCTGTAGGTATTGGTTTTGTCTTGACCTACATCTCTTATAATCTCAAAACCAGCATTGAAGGAAGCCGGAACAAGAGAGAAAAAAAAAGGCCTACAGCACCTGGTATTCCCTGGTGGTCTCCCATCCAAATAGTAACCAGGCCCAGCCCTGTTTAGCTTCGAAGATCAGATGAGATTGGGCTTGTTCAGGGTGGTGTGGCTGTAGGTATTGTTTTTATATTGACCTACATCTCTTATACATCTAGAAACCAGCATTGAAGGAAGCCGGAAAAAGAGAGAAGAAAAAAAGGCCTACAGCACCTGGTATTCCCAGGTGGTCTCCCATCCAAATACTAACCAGGCCCGGCTCTGCTTAGCTTCCAAGATCAAACAAGATTGGGCTTGTTCAGAGATGTGTAGCTGTAGGTATTGGTTTTGTATTGACCTACATCTCTTATAATCTCAAAACCAGCATTGAAGGAAGCCGGAACAAGAGAGAAAAAAAAAGCCTACAGCACCTGGTATTCCCAGGTGGTCTCCCATCCAAGTACTAACCAGGCCTGGCCCTGCTTAGCTTCCAAGATCAGATGAGATTGGGCTTGTTCAGGGTGATGTGGCTGTAGGCATTTTTTTGCTATTGACCTACATCTCTTATACATCTAGAAACCAGCATTGAAGGAAGCCGGAACAAGAGAGAAGAAAAAAAGGCCTACAGCACCTGATATTCCCAGGTGGTCTCCCATCCAAGTACTAACCAGGCCCAGCTCTGCTTAGCTTCCAAGATCAGACGAGATTGGGCTTGTTCAGGGTGGTGTGGCTGTAGGTATTGTTTTCCTATTGACCTACATCTCTTATACATCTGAAAACCAGCATTGAAGGAGGCCGGAACAAGAGAGAAAAAAAAAAGCCTACAGCACCTGGTATTTCCAGGTGGTCTCCCATCCAAGTACTAACCAGGCCCAGCCCTGCTTAGCTTCCAAGATCAGACAAGATTGGGCTTGTTCAGGGTGGTGTGGCTGTAGGTATGGTTTTCCTATTGACCTACATCTCTTATACATCTAAAAACAAGCATTGAAGGAAGCCGGAACAAGAGAGAAAAAAAAAAAGGCCTACAGCACCTGGTATTCCCAGGGGGTCTCCCATCCAAGCACTAACCAGGCCCGGCCCTGCTTAGCTTCCAAGATCAGACGAGATTGGGCTTGTCCAGGGTGGTGTGGCTGTAGGTATTGGTTTCCTAATGACCTACATCACTTATACATTTTAAAACCAGCATTGAAGGAAGCCAGAACAAGAGAGAAAAAAAAAAGTACTAACCAGGCCCAGACCTGCTTAGCTTTCAAGGTCAGACGAGATTGGGCTTGTTCAGGGTGGTGTGGCTGTAGGTATTGGTTTCCTATTGACCTACATCTCTTATACATATCAAAACCAGCATTGAAGGAGGCCGGATCAAGAGAGAAAAAAAAAAGCCTACAGCACCTGGTATTTCCAGGTGGTCTCCCATCCAAGTACTAACCAGGCCCAGCCCTGCTTAGCTTCCAAGATCAGACAAGATTGGGCTTGTTTAGAGATGTGTAGCTGTAGGTTTTGGTTTCCTATTGACCTACATCTCTTATTATCTCAAAACCAGCATTGAAGGAAGCCGGAACAAGAGAGAAAAAAAAAAGGCCTACAGCACCTGGTATTCCCAGGTGGTCTCCCATCCAAGTACTAACCAGGCCCGTCCCTGCTTAGCTTCCAAGATCAGACAAGATTGGGCTTGTTCAGGGTGGTGTGGCTGTAGGTAATGTTTTCCTATTGACCTACATCTCTTATACATCTAGAAACCAGCATTGAAGGAAGCCGGAACAAGAGAGAAGAAAAAAGGCCTACAGCACCTGGTATTCCCAGGTGATCTCCCATCCAAGTACTAACCAGGCCCGTCCCTGCTTAGCTTCCAAGATCAGACAAGATTGGGCTTGTTCAGGGTGGTGTGGCTGTAGGTATTGTTTTCCTATTGACCTACATCTCTTATACATCTAGAAACCAGCATTGAAGGAAGCCGGAACAAGAGAGAAGAAAAAAAGGCCTACAGCAAGTGGTATTCCCAGGTGGTCTCCCATCCAAGTACTAACCAGGCCCGGCTCTGCTTAGCTTCCAAGATCAGACGAGATTGGGCTTGTTCAGGGTGGTGTGGCTGTAGGTATTGGTTTCCTATTGACCTACATCTCTTATACATCTCAAAACCAGCATTGAAGGAGGCCGGAACAAGAGAGAAAAAAAAAAGCCTACAGCACCTGGTATTCCCAGGTGGTCTCCCATCCAAGTACTAACCAGGCCCGGCTCTGCTTAGCTTCCAAGATCAGACGAGATTGGGCTTGTTCAGGGTGGTGTGGCTGTAGGTATTGGTTTCCTATTGACCTACATCTCTTATACATCTCAAAACCAGCATTGAAGGAGGCCGAAACAAGAGAGAAAAAAAAAAGCCTACAGGACCTGATATTCCCAGGGGGTCTCCCATCCAAGCACTAACCAGGCCCGGCCCTGCTTAGCTTCCAAGATCAGACAAGATTGGGCTTGTCCAGGGTGGTGTGGCTGTAGGTATTGGTTTCCTAATGACCTACATCACTTATACATTTTAAAACCAGCATTGAAGGAAGCCAGAACAAGAGAGAAAAAAAAAAGTACTAACCAGGCCCAGACCTGCTTAGCTTTCAAGATCAGACGAGATTGGGCTTGTTCAGGGTGGTGTGGTTGTAGGTATTGGTTTCCTATTGACCTACATCTCTTATACATCTCAAAACCAGCATTGAAGGAAGCCGGAACAAGAGAGAAAAAAAAAAGGCCTACAGCACCTGGTATTCCCAGGTGGTCTCCCATCAAAGTACTAACCAGGTCCGGCCCTGCTTAGCTTCCAAGATCAAACGAGATTGGGATTGTTCAGAGATGTGTAGCAGTAGGTATTGGTTTTGTATTGACCTACATCTCTTATAATGTCAAAACCAGCATTGAAGGAAGCCGGAACAAGAGAGAAAAAAAAAGCCTACAGCTCCTGGTATTCCCAGGTGGTCTCCCATCCAAGTACTAACCAGGCCTGGCCCTGCTTAGCTTCCAAGATCAGATGAGATTGGGCTTGTTCAGGGTGGTGTGGCTGTAGGCATTTTTTTCCTATTGACCTACATCTCTTATACATCTAGAAACCAGCATTGAAGGAAGCCGGAACAAGAGAGAAGAAAAAAAGGCCTACAGCACCTGATATTCCCAGGTGGTCTCCCATCCAAGTACTAACCAGGCCCGGCTCTGCTTAGCTTCCAAGATCAGACGAGATTGGGCTTGTTCAGGGTGGTGTGGCTGTAGGTATTGGTTTCCTATTGACCTACATCTCTTATACATCTGAAAACCAGCATTGAAGGAGGCCGGAACAAGAGAGAAAAAAAAAAGCCTACAACACCTGGTATTTCCAGGTGGTCTCCCATCCAAGTACTAACCAGGCCCAGCCCTGCTTAGCTTCCAAGATCAGACAAGATTGGGCTTGTTCAGGGTGGTGTGGCTGTAGGTATTGTTTTCCTATTGACCTACATCTCTTATACATCTAAAAACAAGCATTGAAGGAAGCCGGAACAAGAGAGAAAAAAAAAAAGGCCTACAGCACCTGGTATTCCCAGGGGGTCTCCCATCCAAGCACTAACCAGGCCCGGCCCTGCTTAGCTTCCAAGATCAGACGAGATTGGGCTTGTTCAGGGTGGTGTGGCTGTAGGTATTGGTTTCCTATTGACCTACATCTCTTATACATATCAAAACCAGCATTGAAGGAGGCCGGAACAAGAGAGAAAAAAAAAAGCCTACAGCACCTGGTATTTCCAGGTGGTCTCCCATCCAAGTACTAACCAGGCCCAGCCCTGCTTAGCTTCCAAGATCAGACGAGATTGGGCTTGTTTAGAGATGTGTAGCTGTAGATTTTGGTTTGCTATTGACCTACATCTCTTATTATCTCAAAACCAGCATTGAAGGAAGCCGGAACAAGAGAGAAAAAAAAAAGGCCTACAGCACCTGGTATTCCCAGGTGGTCTCCCATCCAAGTACTAACCAGGCCCGTCCCTGCTTAGCTTCCAAGATCAGACGAGATTGGGCTTGTTCAGGGTGGTGTGGCTGTAGGTAATGTTTTCCTATTGACCTACATCTCTTATACATCTAGAAACCAGCATTGAAGGAAGCCGGAACAAGAGAGAAGAAAAAAGGCCTACAGCACCTGGTATTCCCAGGTGATCTCCCATCCAAGTACTAACCAGGCCCGTCCCTGCTTAGCTTCCAAGATCAGACAAGATTGGGCTTGTTCAGGGTGGTGTGGCTGTAGGTATTGCTTTCCTATTGACCTACATCTCTTATACATCTAAAAACCAGCATTGAAGGAAGCCAGAACAAGAGAGAAAAAAAAAAGTACTAACCAGGCCCAGACCTGCTTAGCTTTCAAGATCAGACGAGATTGGGCTTGTTCAGGGTGGTGTGGCTGTAGGTATTGGTTTCCTATTGACCTACATCTCTTATACATATCAAAACCAGCATTGAAGGAGGCCGGAACAAGAGAGAAAAAAAAAAGCCTACAGCACCTGGTATTTCCAGGTGGTCTTCCATCCAAGTACTAACCAGGCCCAGCCCTGCTTAGCTTCCAAGATCAAACGAGATTGGGCTTGTTCAGGGTGGTGTGGCTGTAGGTTACGGTTTCCTATTGACCTACATCTCTTATACATCTCAAAACCAGCATTGAAGGAAGTCGGAACAAGAGAGAAAAAAAAAGGGCCTACAGCACCTGGTATTCCAGGTGGTCTCGCATCCAAGTACTAACCAACTCCGACTCTGCTTAGCTTCCAAGATCAGGCTTGTTCAGGGTGGTGTGGTCTGTATGTCTTGGTTTCCTATTGACCTACATCTCTTATACATCTAAAAACCAGCATTGAAGGAAGCCGGAACAAGAGAGAAAAAAAAAAAAGCCTACCGCACTGGTATTCCCAGGTGGTCTCCCATTCAAGTACTAACCAGGCCTGGCCCTGCTTAGCTTCCAAGATCAGACGAGATTGGGCTTGTTTAGAGATGTGTAGCTGTAGGTTTTGGTTTTGGTTTCTTATTGACCTACATCTCTTATTATCTCAAAACCAGCATTGAAGGAAGCCGGAACAAGAGAGAAAAAAAAAAGGCCTACAGCACCTGATATTCCCAGGTGGTCTCCCATCCAAGTACTAACCAGGCCCGTCCCTGCTTAGCTTCCAAGATCAGACGAGATTGGCTTGTTCAGGGTGGTGTGGCTGTAGGTAATGTTTTCCTATTGACCTACATCTCTTATACATCTAGAAACCAGCATTGAAGGAAGCCGGAGAGAAGAGAGAAGAAAAAAAGACCTACAGCACTGATATTCCCAGGTGGTCTCCCATCCAAGTACTAACCAGGCCCGTCCCTGCTTAGCTTCCAAGATCAGGCTTGTTCAGGGTGGTGTGGCTGTAGGTATTGTTTTCCTATTGACCTACATCTCTTATACATCTAGAAAACAGCATTGAAGGAAGCCGGAACAAGAGAGAAGAAAAAAAGACCTCACAGCACCTGGTATTCCCAGGTGGTCTCCCATCCAAGTACTAACCAGGCCCGGCTCTGCTTAGCTTCCAAGATCTGACGAGAATGGGCTTGTTCAGGGTGGTGTGGCTGTAGGTATTGGTTTCCTATTGACCTACATCTCTTATACATCTCAAAACCAGCATTGAAGGAGGCCGGAACAAGAGAGAAAAAAAAGCCTACAGCACCTGGTATTTCCAGGTGGTCTCCCATCCAAGTACTAACCAGGCCCAGCCCTGCTTATCTTCCAAGATCAGACGAGATTGGCTTGTTCAGGGTGGTGTGGCTGTAGGTATTGTTTTCCTATTGACCTACATCTCTTATACATCTAAAAACCAGCATTGAAGGAAGCCGGAACAAGAGAGAAAAAAAAAAAGCCTACAGCACCTGGTATTCCCAGGTGGTCTCCCCATCCAAGTACTAACCAGGCCTGGCCCTGCTTAGCTTCCAAGATCAGACGAGATTGGGCTTGTTTAGAGATGTGTAGATGTAGGTTTTGGTTTCCTATTGACCTACATCTCTTATTATCTCAAAACCAGCATTGAAGGAAGCCGGAACAAGAGAGAAAAAAAAAGGCCTACAGCACCTGGTATTCCCAGGTGGTCTCCCATCCAAGTACTAACCAGGCCTGTCCCTGCTTAGCTTCCAAGATCAGACGAGATTGGGCTTGTTCAGGGTGGTGTGGCTGTAGGTAACGTTTTCCTATTGACCTACATCTCTTATACATCTAGAAACCAGCATTGAAGGAAGCCGGAAGAAGAGAGAAGAAAAAAATGCCTACAGCACCTGGTATTCCCAGGTGGTCTCCCATCCAAGTACTAACCAGGCCCGTCCCTGCTTAGCTTCCAAGATCAGGCTTGTTCCAGGGTGGTGTGGCTGTAGGTATTGTTTTCCTATTGACCTACATCTCTTATACATCTCAAAACCAGAATTGAAGGAGGCCGGAACAAGAGAGAAAAAAAAAGCCTACAGCACCTGGTATTTCCAGGGTGGTCTCCCATCCAAGTACTAACCAGGCCTGGCCCTGCTTAGCTTCCAAGATCAGATGAGATTAGGCTTGTTCAGGGTGGTGTGGCTGTAGGTATTGGTTTCGTATTGACCTACATCTCTTATACATATCAAAACCAGCATTGAAGGAGGCCTGGAACAAGAGAGAAAAAAAAAAGCCTACAGCACCTGGTATTTCCAGGTGGTCTTCCATCCAAGTACTAACCAGGCCCAGCCCTGCTTAGCTTCCAAGATCAGATGAGATTGGGCTTGTTCAGGGTGGTGTGGCTGTAGGTTATGGTTTCGTATTGACCTACATCTCTTATACATATCAAAACCAGCATTGAAGGAGGCCGGAACAAGAGAGAAAAAAAAAAGCCTACAGCACCTGGTATTTCCAGGTGGTCTTCCATCCAAGTACTAACCAGGCCCAGCCCTGCTTAGCTTCCAAGATCAGATGAGATTGGGCTTGTTCAGGGTGGTGTGGCTGTAGGTTATGGTTTCCTGTTGACCTACATCTCTTATACATCTCAAAACCAGCATTGAAGGAAGTCGGAACAAGAGAGAAAAAAAAAAAGGGCCTACAGCACCTGGTATTCCCAGGTGGTCTCGCATCCAAGTACTAACCAACCCCGGCTCTGCTTAGCTTCCAAGATCAGCTTGTTCAGGGTGGTGTGTCTGTATGTATTGGTTTCCTATTGACCCACATCTCTTATACATCTAAAAACCAGCATTGAAGGAAGCCGGAACAAGAGAGAAAAAAAAAAAGCCTACAGCACCTGGTATTCCTAGGTGGTCTCCCATCCAAGTACTAACCAGGCCTGGCCCTGCTTAGCTTCCAAGATCAGACGAGATTGGGCTTGTTTAGAGATGTGTAGATGTAGGTTTTGGTTTCCTATTGACCTACATCTCTTATTATCTCAAAACCAGCATTGAAGGAAGCCGGAACAAGAGAGAAAAAAAAAGGCCTACAGCACCTGGTATTCCCAGGTGGTCTCCCATCCAAGTACTAACCAGGCACGTCCCTGCTTAGCTTCCAAGATCAGACGAGATTGGGCTTGTTTCAGGGTGGTGTGGCTGTAGGTAACGTTTTCCTATTGACCTACATTTCTTATACATCTAGAAACCAGCATTGAAGGAAGCCGGAAGAAGAGAGAAGAAAAAAAATGCCTACAGCACCTGGTATTCCCAGGGTGGTCTCCCATCCAAGTACTAACCAGGCCCGTCCCTGCTTAGCTTCCAAGATCATGCTTGTTCAGGGTGGTGTGGCTGTAGGTATTGTTTTCCTATTGAGCTACATCTCTTATACATCTAGAAACCAGCATTGAAAGGAAGCCGGAACAAGAGAGAAGAAAAAATGGCCTACAGCACCTGGTATTCCCAGGTGGTCTCCCATCCAAGTACTAACCAGGCCGGCTCTGCTTAGCTTCCAAGATCAGACGAGATTGGCTTGTTCAGGGAGGTGTGGCTGTAGGTATTGGTTTCCTATTGACCTACATCTCTTATACATCTCAAAACCAGCATTGAAGGAGGCAGGAACAAGAGAGAAAAAAAAAAGCCTACAGCACCTGGTATATCCAGGTGGTCTCCCATCCAAGTACTAACCAGGCCCAGCCCTGCTTAGCTTCCAAGACCAGACGAGATTGGGCTTGTTCAGGGTGATGTGGCTGTAGGTATTGGTTTCCTATTGACCTACATCTCTTATACATCTCAAAACCAGCATTGAGGGAAGTCGGAACAAGAGAGAAAAAAAAAAGGGCCTACAGCACCTGGTATCCCCAGGTGGTCTCGCATCCAAGTACTAACCAGGCCCGGCTCTGCTTAGCTTCCAAGATCAGGCTTGTTCAGGGTGGTGTGGCTGTAGGTATTGGTTTCCTATTGACCTACATCTCTTATAATCTAAAAACCAGCAATGAAGGAAGCCGGAACAAGAGAGAAAAAAAAAAAGGCCTACAGCACCTGGTATTCCCAGGTAGTCTCCCATCCAAGTACTAACCAGGCCCGTCCCCTGCTTAGCTTCCAAGATCAGATGAGATTGGGCTTGTTCAGGGTGGTGTGGCTGTAGGTATTGTTTTCATATTGACCTACATCTCTTATACATCTAGAAAACAGCATTGAAGGAAGCCGGAACAAGAGAGAAGAAAAAAAGGCCTACAGCACCTGGTATTCCCAGGTGGTATCCCATCCAAGTACTAACCAGGCCCGTCGCTGCTTAGCTTCCAAGATCAGACGAGATTGGGCTTGTTCAGGGTGGTGTGGCTGTAGGTATTGTTTTCCTATTGACCTACATCTCTTATACATCTAGAAAACAGCATTGAAGGAAGCCGGAACAAGAGAGAAGAAAAAAGACCTACAGCACCTGGTATTCCCAGGTGGTCTCCCATCCAAGTACTAACCAAGCCCGGCTCTGCTTAGCTTCCAAGATCAGACGAGAATGGGCTTGTTCAGGGTGGTGTGGCTGTAGGTATTGGTTTCCTATTGACCTACATCTCTTATACATCTCAAAACCAGCATTGAAGGAGGCCAGAACAAGAGAGAAAAAAAAAGCCTACAGCACCTGGTATTTCCAGGTGGTCTCCCATCCAAGTACTAACCAGGCCCAGCCCTGCTTATCTTCCAAGATCAGACGAGATTGGGCTTGTTCAGGGTGGTGTGGCTGTAGGTATTGTTTTCCTATTGACCTACATCTCTTATACATCTCAAAACCAGCATTGAAGGAAGTCGGAACAAGAGAGAAAAAAAAAAGGGCCTACAGAACCTGGTATTCCCAGGTGGTCTTGCTTCCAAGTACTAACCAGGCCCGGCTCTGCTTAGCTTCCAAGATTAGACAAGATTGGGCTTGTTCAGGGTGGTGTGGCTGTAGGTATTGGTTTCCTATTGACCTACATCTCTTATACATCTAAAAACCAGCATTGAAGGAAGCCGGAACAAGAGAGAAATAAAAAAGGCCTACAGCACCTGGTATTCCCAGGTGGTCTCCCACCCAATTACTAACCAGGCCCAGCCCTGCTTAGCTTCCAAGATCAGACGAGATTGGGCTTGTTCAGGGTGGTGTGGCTGTAGGTATTGATTTCTTATTGACCTACATCTTTTATACATCTAAAAACAAGCATTGAAGGAAGCCGGAACAAGAGAGAAAAAAAAAAAGGCCTACAGCACCTGGTATTCCCAGGTGGTCTCCCATCCAAGTACTAACCAGGCCCGGCCCTGCTTAGCTTTCAAGATCAGACGAGATTGGGCTTGTTCAGGGTGGTGTGGCTGTAGGTATTGTTTTCTTATTAACCTACATCTCTTATACATCTAAAAACAAGCATTGAAGGAAGCCGGAACAAGAGAGAAAAAAAAAAAGGCCTACAGCACCTGGTATTCCCAGGTGGTCTCTGAGCCAAGTACTAACCAGGCCCGGCCCTGCTTAGCTTCCAAGATCAGACGAGATTGGGCTTGTCCAGGGTGGTGTGGCTGTAGGTATTGGTTTCCTAATGACCTACATTACTTATACATTTTAAAACCAGCATTGAAGGAAGCCAGAACAAGAGAGAAAAAAAAAAAGTACTAACCAGGCCTGGACCTGCTTAGCTTTCAAGATCAGACAAGATTGGGCTTGTTCAGGGTGGTGTGGCTGTAGGTATTGGTTTCCTAATGACCTACATCTCTTATACATCTCAAAACCAGCATTGAAGGAGGCCGGAACAAGAGAGAAAAAAAAAAGCCTACAGCCCCTGGTATTTCCAGGAGGTCTCCCATCCAAGTACTAACCAGGCCCAGCCCTGCTTAGCTTCCAAGATCAGACAAGATTGGGCTTGTTCAGGGTGGTGTGGCTGTAGGTATTGGTTTCCTATTGACCTACATCTCTTATACATCTCAAAACCAGCATTGAAGGAAGTCGGAACAAGAGAGAAAAAAAAAAGGGCCTACAGCACCTGGTATTCCCAGGTGGTCTCGCATCCAAGCACTAACCAGCCCCGGCTCTGCTTAGCTTCCAAGATCAGACGAGATTGGGCTTGTTCAGGGTGGTGTGGCTGTAGGTATTGGTTTCCTATTGACCTACATCTCTTATACATCTCAAAACCAGCATTGAAGGAGGCCAGAACAAGAGAGAAAAAAAAAAGCCTACAGCACCTGGTATTTCCAGGTGGTCTCCCATCCAAGTACTAACCAGGCCCAGCCCTGCTTATCTTCCAAGATCAGACGAGATTGGGCTTGTTCAGGGTGGTGTGGCTGTAGGTATTGTTTTCCTATTGACCTACATCTCTTATACATCTCAAAACCAGCATTGAAGGAAGTCGGAACAAGAGAGAAAAAAAAAAGGGCCTACAGAACCTGGTATTCCCAGGTGGTCTTGCTTCCAAGTACTAACCAGGCCCGGCTCTGCTTAGCTTCCAAGATTAGACAAGATTGGGCTTGTTCAGGGTGGTGTGGCTGTAGGTATTGGTTTCCTATTGACCTACATCTCTTATACATCTAAAAACCAGCATTGAAGGAAGCCGGAACAAGAGAGAAATAAAAAAGGCCTACAGCACCTGGTATTCCCAGGTGGTCTCCCACCCAATTACTAACCAGGCCCAGCCCTGCTTAGCTTCCAAGATCAGACGAGATTGGGCTTGTTCAGGGTGGTGTGGCTGTAGGTATTGATTTCTTATTGACCTACATCTTTTATACATCTAAAAACAAGCATTGAAGGAAGCCGGAACAAGAGAGAAAAAAAAAAAGGCCTACAGCACCTGGTATTCCCAGGTGGTCTCTGAGCCAAGTACTAACCAGGCCCGGCCCTGCTTAGCTTCCAAGATCAGACGAGATTGGGCTTGTCCAGGGTGGTGTGGCTGTAGGTATTGGTTTCCTAATGACCTACATTACTTATACATTTTAAAACCAGCATTGAAGGAAGCCAGAACAAGAGAGAAAAAAAAAAAGTACTAACCAGGCCTGGACCTGCTTAGCTTTCAAGATCAGACAAGATTGGGCTTGTTCAGGGTGGTGTGGCTGTAGGTATTGGTTTCCTAATGACCTACATCTCTTATACATCTCAAAACCAGCATTGAAGGAGGCCGGAACAAGAGAGAAAAAAAAAAGCCTACAGCCCCTGGTATTTCCAGGAGGTCTCCCATCCAAGTACTAACCAGGCCCAGCCCTGCTTAGCTTCCAAGATCAGACAAGATTGGGCTTGTTCAGGGTGGTGTGGCTGTAGGTATTGGTTTCCTATTGACCTACATCTCTTATACATCTCAAAACCAGCATTGAAGGAAGTCGGAACAAGAGAGAAAAAAAAAAGGGCCTACAGCACCTGGTATTCCCAGGTGGTCTCGCATCCAAGCACTAACCAGCCCCGGCTCTGCTTAGCTTCCAAGATCAGACGAGATTGGGCTTGTTCAGGGTGGTGTGGCTGTAGGTATTGGTTTCCTATTGACCTACATCTCTTATACATCTAAAAACCAGCATTGAAGGAAGCCGGAACAAGAGAGAAAAAAAAAAGGCCTACAGCACCTGGTATTCCCAGGTGGTCTCCCATCCAAGTACTAACCAGGCCCGTCCCTGCTTAGCTTCCAAGATCAGACGAGATTGGGCTTGTTCAGGGTGGTGCAGCTGTAGGTATTGTTTTCCTATTGACCTACATCTCTTATACATCTAAAAACCAGCATTGAAGGAAGCCGGAACAAGAGAGAAGAAAAAAATGCCTACAGCACCTGGTATTCCCAGGTGGTCTCCCATTTAAGTACTAACCAGGCCCGGCTCTGCTTAGCTTCCAAGATCAGACGAGATTGGGCTTGTCCAGGGTGGTGTGGCTGTAGGTATTGGTTTCCTAATGACTTACATCACTTATACATTTTAAAACCAGCATTGAAGGAAGCCAGAACAAGAGAGAAAAAAAAAAGTACTAACTAGGCCCAGACCTGCTTAGCTTTCAAGATCAGATGAGATTGGGCTTGTTCAGGGTGGTGTGGCTGTAGGTATTGGTTTACTATTGACCTACATCTTTTATACATCTCAAAACCAGCATTGAACGAGGCCGGAACAAGAGAGAAAAAAAAAAGCCTACAGCATCTGGTATTTCCAGGTGGTCTCCCATCCAAGTACTAACCAGGCCCAGCCCTGCTTAGCTTCCAAGATCAGGCTTGTTTAGGGTGGTGTGGCTGTAGATACTTGTTTTCCTATTGACCTACATCTCTTATTCATCTAAAAACAAGCATTGAAGGAAGCCGGAACAAGAGAGAAAAAAAAAAAAGGCCTACAGCACCTGGTATTCCCAGGTGGTCTCCCATCCAAGTACTAACCAGGCCCCGCCCTTCTTAGCTTCCAAGATCAGATGAGATTGGGCTTGTCCAGGGTGGTGTGGCTGTAGGTATTGGTTTTCTAATTACCTACATCACTTATACATTTTAAAACCAGCATTGAAGGAAGCCAGAACAAGATATAAAAAAAAAAGTACTAACCAGGCCCGGACCTGCTTAGCTTTCAAGATCAGATGAGATTGGGGCTTGTTCAGGGTGGTGGGGCTGTAGGTATTGGTTTCCTATTGACCTACATCTCTTATACATCTCAAAACCAGCATTGAAGGAAGTCGGAACAAGAGAGAAAAAAAAAAGGGCCTACAGCACCTGGTATTCCCAGGTGGTCTCGCATCCAAGTACTAACCAGCCCCGGCTCTGCTTAGCTTCCAAGATCAGACGAGATTGGGCTTGTTCAGGGTGGTGTGGCTGTAGGTATTGGTTTCCTAATGACTTACATCACTTATACATTTTAAAACCAGCATTGAAGGAAGCCAGAACAAGAGAGAAAAAAAAAAGTACTAACTAGGCCCGGACCTGCTTAGCTTTCAAGATCAGATGAGATTGGGCTTGTTCAGGGTGGTGTGGCTGTAGGTATTGGTTTACTATTGACCTACATCTTTTATACATCTCAAAACCAGCATTGAACGAGGCCGGAACAAGAGAGAAAAAAAAAAGCCTACAGCATCTGGTATTTCCAGGTGGTCTCCCATCCAAGTACTAACCAGGCCCAGCCCTGCTTAGCTTCCAAGATCAGGCTTGTTTAGGGTGGTGTGGCTGTAGATATTGTTTTCCTATTGACCTACATCTCTTATTCATCTAAAAACAAGCATTGAAGGAAGCCGGAACAAGAGAGAAAAAAAAAAAAGGCCTACAGCACCTGGTATTCCCAGGTGGTCTCCCATCCAAGTACTAACCAGGCCCGGCCCTGCTTAGCTTCCAAGATCAGATGAGATTGGGCTTGTCCAGGGTGGTGTGGCTGTAGGTATTGGTTTTCTAATTACCTACATCACTTATACATTTTAAAACCAGCATTGAAGGAAGCCAGAACAAGATATAAAAAAAAAAGTACTAACCAGGCCCGGACCTGCTTAGCTTTCAAGATCAGACGAGATTGGGCTTGTTCAGGGTGGTGGGGCTGTAGGTATTGGTTTCCTATTGACCTACATCTCTTATACATCTCAAAACCAGCATTGAAGGAAGTCGGAACAAGAGAGAAAAAAAAAAGGGCCTACAGCACCTGGTATTCCCAGGTGGTCTCGCATCCAAGTACTAACCAGCCCCGGCTCTGCTTAGCTTCCAAGATCAGACGATATTGGGCTTGTTCAGGGTGGTGTGGATGTAGGTATTGGTTTCCTATTGACCTACATCTCTTATACATCTAAAAACCAGCATTGAAGGAAGCCGGAACAAGAGAGAAAAAAAAAGGCCTACAGCACCTGGTATTCCCAGGTGGTCTCCCATCCAAGTACTAACCAGGCCCGGCTCTACTTAGCTTCCAAGATCAGACGAGATTGGGCTTGTTCAGGGTGGTGTGGCAGTAGGTATTGTTTTCTTATTGACCTACATCTCTTATACATCTAAAAACAAGCATTGAAGGAAGCCGGAACAAGAGAGAAAAAAAAAAAGGCCTACAGCACCTGGTATTCCCAGGTGGTCTCTGAGCCAAGTACTAACCAGGCCCGGCCCTGCTTAGCTTCCAAGATCAGACGAGATTGGGCTTGTCCAGGGTGGTGTGGCTGTAGGTATGGGTTTCCTAATGACCTACATCACTTATACATTTTAAATCCAGCATTGAAGGAAGCCAGAACAAGAGAGAAAATAAAAAAGTACTAACCAGGCCCGGACCTGCTTAGCTTTCAAGATCAGACAAGATTGGGCTTGTTCAGGGTGGTGTGGCTGTAGGTATTGGTTTCCTATTGACCTACATCTCTTATACATCTCAAAACCAGCATTGAAGGTGGCCGGAACAAGAGAGAAAAAAAAAAGCCTACAGCAACTGGTATTTCCAGGTGGTCTCCCATCCAAGTACTAACCAGGCCCAGCCCTGCTTAGCTTCCAAGATCAGACGAGATTGGGCTTGTTTAGGGTGGTGTGGCTGTAGGTGTTGTTTTCTTATTGACCTACATCTCTTATACATCTAAAAACAAGCATTGAAGGAAGCCGGAACAAGAGAGAAAAAAAAAAAGGCCTACAGCACCTGGTATTCCCAGGTGGTCTCCCATCCAAGTACTAACCAGGCCCGGCCCTGCTTAGCTTC
Organism: Mixophyes fleayi; assembly: GCF_038048845.1. Lineage (NCBI taxonomy): Eukaryota > Metazoa > Chordata > Amphibia > Anura > Limnodynastidae > Mixophyes > Mixophyes fleayi. The sequence goes on along the minus strand of NW_027445885.1, from coordinate 24,346 downwards.
CAAGATCAGACGAGATTGGGCTTGTTCAGGGTGGTGTGGCTGTAGGTATTGGTTTTCTATTGACCTACATCTCTTATATATCTCAAAACCAGCAATGAAGGAAGCCGGAACAAGAGAGAAAAAAAAAAGGCCTACAGCACCTGGTATCCCCAGGTGGTCTCTCATCCAAGTACTAACCAGGCCTGGCCCTGCTTAGCTTCCAAGATCAGATGAGATTGGGCTTGTTCAGGGTGGTGTGGCTGTAGGTATTGGTTTCCTAATGACCTACATCACTTATACATCTCAAAATAAGCATTGAAGGAAGCCGGAACAAGAGAGGGAAAAAAAAGGCCTACAACACCTGGTATTCCCAGGTGGTCTCCCATTCAAGTACTAACTAGGCCCGGCGCTGCTTATCTTTCAAGATCAGACGAGATTGTGCTTGTTCAAGGTGGAGTGGTTGTAGGTATTGGCTTCCTATTGACCTACATCTCTTATACATCTCAAAACCAGCATTGAAGGAAGCCGGAACAAGAGAGATAAAAAAAAAGGCCTACAGCAGCTGGTATTGCCAGGTGGTCTCCCATCCAAGTACTAACCAGGCCCGGCCCTGCTTAGCTTCCAAGATCAGACGAGATTGGGCTTGTTCAGGGTGGTGTGGCTGTGGGTATTGGTTTCCTATTGACCTACATCTCTTATACATCTCAAAACCAGCATTGAAGGAAGCCGGAACAAGAGAGAAAAAAAAAGGCCTACAGCACCTAGTATTCCCAGGTGGTCTCCCATCAAAGTACTAACCAGGTCCGGCCATGCTTAGCTTCCAAGATCAAACGAGATTGGGCTTGTTCAGAGATGTGTAGCTGTAAGGTATTGGTTTTGTATTGACCTACATCTCTTATAATCTCAAAACCAGCATTGAAGGAAGCCGGAACAAGAGAGAAAAAAAAAGGCCTACAGCACCTGGTATTCCCAGGTGGTCTCCCACCCAAGTACTAACCAGGGCTGGCCCTGCTTAGCTTCCAAGATCAGATGAGATTGGGCTTGTTCAGGGTGGTGTGGCTGTAGGTATTGTTTTCTTATTGACCTACATCTCTTATACATCTAGAAACCAGCATTGAAGGAAGCCGGAACAAGAGAGAAGAAAAAAAGGCCTACAGCACCTGGTATTCCCAGGTGGTCTCCCATCCAAGTACTAACCAGGCCCGGCTCTGCTTAGCTTCCAAGATCAGACAAGATTGGGCTTGTTCAGGGTGGTGTGGCTGTAGGCATTGGGTTCCTATTGACCTACATCTCTTATACATCTCAAAACCAGCATTGAAGGAGGCCGGAACAAGAGAGAAAAAAAAAAGCCTACAGCACCTGCTATTTCCAGGTGGTCTCCCATCCAAGTACTAACCAGGCCCAGCCCTGCTTAGCTTCCAAGATCAGCCGAGATTGGGCTTGTTCAGGGTGGTGTGGCTGTAGGTATTGGTTTCCTATTGACCTACATCTCTTATACATCTCAAAACCAGCATTGAAGGAGGCCGGAACAAGAGAGAAAAAAAAAAGCCTACAGCACCTGGTATTTCCAGGTGGTCTCCCATCCAAGCACTAACCAGGCCCGGCGCTGCTTAGCTTCCAAGATCAGACGAGATTGGGCTTGTCCAGGGTGGTGCGGCTGTAGGTATTGGTTTTCTAATAACCTACATGACTTATACATTTTAAAACCAGCATTGAAGGAAGCCAGAACAAGAGAGAAAAAAAAAAGTACTAACCAGGCCCGGACCTGCTTAGCTTTCAAGATCAGACGAGATTGGGCTTGTTCAGGGTGGTGTGGCTGTAGGTATTGGTTTCCTATTGACCTACATCTCTTATACATCTCAAAACCAGCATTGAAGGAAGTCGGAACAAGAGAGAAAAAAAAAAGGGCCTACAGCACCTGGTATTCCCAGGTGGTCTCGCATCCAAGTACTAACGAGGCCCGGCTCTGCTTAGCTTCCAAGATCAGGCTTGTTCAGGGTGGTGTGGCTGTAGGTATTGGTTTCCTATTGACCTACATCTCTTATACATCTCAAAACCAGCATTGAAGGAGGCCGGAACAAGAGAGAAAAAAAAAAGCCTACAGCACCTGGTATTTCCAGGTGGTCTCCCATCCAAGTACTAACCAGGCCCAGCCCTGCTTAGCTTCCAAGATCAGATGAGATTGGGCTTGTTCAGGGTGGTGTGGCTGTAGGTATTGGTTTCCTATTGACCTACATGTCTTATACATCTCAAAACCAGCATTGAAGGAAGTCGGAACAAGAGAGAAAAAAAAAAGGGCCTACAGCACCTGGTATTCCCAGGTGGTCTCGCATCCAAGTACTAACCAGGCCCGGCTCTGCTTAGCTTTCAAGATCAGACGAGATTGTGCTTGTTCAAGGTGGAGTGGTTGTAGGTATTGGTTTCCTATTGACCTACATCTCTTATACATCTCAAAACCAGCATTGAAGGAAGCCGGAACAAGAGAGATAAAAAAAAAGGCCTACAGCAGCTGGTATCCCATCCAAGTACTAACCAGGCCCGGCCCTGCTTAGCTTCCATGATCAGACGAGATTGGGCTTGTTCAGGGTGGTGTGGCTGTAGGTATTGGTTTCCTATTGACCTACATCTCTTATACATCTCAAAACCAGCATTGAAGGAAGCCGGAACAAGAGAGAAAAAAAAAGGCCTACAGCACCTGGTATTCCCAGGTGGTCTCCCATCAAAGTACTAACCAGGTCCGGCCCTGCTTAGCTTCCAAGATCAAACGAGATTGGGCTTGTTCAGAGATGTGTAGCTGTAGGTATTGGTTTTGTATTGACCTACATCTCTTATAATCTCAAAACCAGCATTGAAGGAAGCCGGAACAAGAGAGAAAAAAAAAGGCCTACAGCACCTGGTATTCCCAGGTGGTCTCCCATCAAAGTACTAACCAGGTCCGGCCCTGCTTAGCTTCCAAGATCAAACGAGATTGGGCTTGTTCAGAGATGTGTAGCTGTAGGTATTGGTTTTGTATTGACCTACATCTCTTATACATCTAAAAACAAGCATTGAATAAAGCTGGAACAAGAGAGAAAAAAAAAAAGCCTATAGCACCTATTATTCCCAGGTGGTCTCCCATTTAAGTACTAACCAGGCCTAGCCCTGCTTAGCTAGCAAGATCAGACAAGATTGGGCTTGTTCAGGGTGGTGTGGCTGTAGGTGTTGGTTTCCTATTGACCTACATCTCTTATATATCTCAAAACCAGCATTGAAGGAAGCCGGAACAAGAGAGAAAAAAAAAAGGCCTACAGCACCTGGTATTCCCAGGTGGTCTCCCATCCAAGTACTAACCAGGCCTGGCCCTGCTTAGCTTCCAAGATCAGACGAGATTGGGCTTGTTCAGGGTGGTGTGGTTGTAGGTATTGGTTGCCTATTGACCTACATCTCTTATATATCTCAAAACCAGCATTGAAGGAAGCCGGAACAAGAGAGATAAAAAAAAGGCCTACAGCAGCTGGTATTGCCAGGTGGTCTCCCATCCAAGTACTAACCAGGCCCGGCCCTGCTTAGCTTCCAAGATCAGACGAGATTGGGCTTGTTCAGGGTGGTGTGGTTGTAGGTATTGGTTGCCTATTGACCTACATCTCTTATACATCTCAAAACCAGCATTGAAGGAAGCCGGAACAAGAGAGATAAAAAAAGGCCTACAGCACCTGGTATTCCCAGGTGGTCTCCCATCAAAGTACTAACCAGGTCCGGCCCTGCTTAACTTCCAAGATCAAATGAGATTGGGCTTGTTCAGAGATGTGTATCTGTAGGTATTGGTTTAGTATTGACCTACATCTCTTATAATCTCAAAACCAGCATTGAAGGAAGCCGGAACAAGAGAGAAAAAAAAAGGCCTACAGCACCTGGTATTCCCAGGTGGTCTCCCATCCAAGTACTAACCAGTCCCAGCCCTGCTTAGCTTCCAAGATCAGATGAGATTGGGCTTGTGCAGGGTGGTGTGGCTGTAGGTATTGTTTTCCTATTGACCTACATCTCTTATACATCTAGAAACCAGCATTGAAGGAAGCCGGAACAAGAGAGAAGAAAAAAAGGCCTACAGCACCTGGTATTCCCAGGTGGTCTCCCATCCAAGTACTAACCAGGCCCGGCTCTGCTTAGCTTCCAAGATCAGGCTTGTTCAGGGTGGTGTCGCTGTAGGTATTGGTTTCCTATTGACCTACATCTCTTATACATCTCAAAACCAGCATTGAAGGAGGCCGGAACAAGAGAGAAAAAAAAAAGCCTACAGCACCTGGTATTTCCAGGTGGTCTCCCATCCAAGTACTAACCAGGCCCGGCGCTGCTTAGCTTCCAAGATCAGATGAGATTGGGCTTGTCCA
>NW_027445885.1:12500-15000 GCF_038048845.1 Mixophyes fleayi | reverse complement strand
AAATGTGTAGCTGTAGGTTTTGGTTTCCTATTGACCTACATCTCTTATAATCTCAAAACCAGCTTTGAAGGAAGCTGGAACAAGAGAGAAAAAAAAAAGGCCTACAGCACCTGGTATTCCCAGGTGGTCTCCCATCCAAGTACTAACCAGGCCCGTCCCTGCTTAGCTTCCAAGATCAGATGAGATTGGGCTTGTTCAGGGTGGTGTGGCTGTAGGTATTGTTTTCCTATATACCTACATCTCTTATACATCTAAAAACAAGCATTGAAGGAAGCCGGAACAAGAGAGAAAAAAAAAAGGCCTACAGCACCTGGTATTCCCAGGTGGTCTCCCATCCAAGTACTAACCAGGCCCAGCCCTGCTTAGCTTTCAAGATCAGACGAGATTGGGCTTGTTCAGGGCGGTGTGGCTGTAGGTATTGGTTTCCTATTGACCTACATCTCTTATACATCTTAAAACCAGCATTGAAGGAGGCCGGAACAAGAGAGAAAAAAAAAGCCTACAGCATCTGGTATTTCCAGGTGGTCTCCCATCCAAGTACTAACCAGGCCCAGCCCTGCTTAGCTTCCAAGATCAGATGAGATTGGGCTTGTCCAGGGTGGTGTGGCTGTAGGTATTGGTTTCCTATTGACCTACATCTCTTATACATCTAAAAACCAGCATTGAAGGAAGCCAGAACAAGAGAGAAAAAAAAAAAGTACTAACCCGGCCTGGACCTGCTTAGCTTTCAAGATCAGACGAGATTTGGCTTGTTCAGGGTGTTGTGGCTGTAGGATTTGGTTTCCTAATGACCTACATCACTTATATATCTGAAAACAAGCATTGAAGGAAGCCGGATCAAAAGAGAAAAAAAAAGGCCTACAGCACCTAGCATTCCCAGGTGGTCTCCCATCCATGTACTAACTAGGCCTGGCGCGGCTTATCTTTCAAGATCAGATGAGATTGGGCTTGTCCAGGGTGGTGTGGCTGTAGGTATTGGTTTTCTAATGACCTACATCACTTATACATTTTAAAACCAGCATTGAAGGAAGCCAGAACAAGAGAGAAAAAAAAAGTACTAACCAGGCCCGGACCTGCTTAGCTTTCAAGATCAGATGAGATTGGGCTTGTTCAGGGTGGTGTGGCTGTAGGTATTGTTTTCCTATTGACCTACATCTCTTATACATCTCAAAACCAGCATTGAAGGAAGTCGGAACAAGAGAGAAAAAAAAAAGGGCCTACAGCACCTGGTATTCCCAGGTGGTCTCGCATCCAAGTACTAACCAGGCCCGGCTCTGCTTAGCTTCCAAGATCAGACGAGATTGGGCTTGTTCAGGGTGGTGTGGCTGTAGGTATTGGTTTCCTATTGACCTACATCTCTTATACATCTAAAAACCAGCATTGAAGGAAGCCGGAACAAGAGAGAAAAAAAAAGGCCTACAGCACCTGGTATTCCCAGGTGGTCTCCCATCCAAGTACTAACCAAGCCCGTCCCTGCTTAGCTTCCAAGATCAGACGAGATTGGGCTTGTTCAGGGTGGTGCGGCTGTAGGTATTGTTTTCCTATTGACCTACATCTCTTATACATCTAAAAACCCGCATTGAAGGAAGCCGTAACAAGAGAGAAAAAAAAAAAGCCTACAGCACCTGGTATTCCCAGGTGGTCTCCCATCCAAGTACTAACTAGGCCTGGCCCTGCTTAGCTTCCAAGATCAGACGAGATTGGGCTTGTTCAGGGTGGTGTGGCTGTAGGTATTGGTTTCCTAATGACCTACATCACTTATACATCTCAAAACCAGCATTGAAGGAAGCCAGAACAAGAGAGAAAAAAAAAAGTACTAACCAGGCCCAGACCTGCTTAGCTTTCAAGATCAGATGAGATTGGGCTTGTTCAGGGTGGTGTAGCTGTAGGTATTGGTTCTTTATTGACCTACATCTCTTATACATCTCAAAACCAGCATTGAAGGAAGTCGGAACAAGAGAGAAAAAAAAAATGCCTACAGCACCTGGTATTCCCAGGTGGACTCGCATCCAAGTACTAACCAGGCCTGGCTCTGCTTAGCTTCAAAGATCAGATGAGATTGGGCTTGTTCAGGGTGTTGTGGCTGTAGGATTTGGTTTCCTAATGACCTACATCACTTATACATCTGAAAACCAGCATTGAAGGAAGCCGGATCAAAAGAGAAAAAAAAAAGGCCTACAGCACCTGGCATTCCCAGGTGGTCTCCAATCCATGTACTAACTAGGCCTGGCGCGGCTTATCTTTCAAGATCAGACGAGATTGTGCTTGTTCAAGGTGGAGTGGCTGTAGGTATTAGTTTCCTATTGACCTACATCTCTTATACATCTCAACACCAGCATTGAAGGAAGCCGGAACAAGAGAGAAAAAAAAAAGGCCTACAGCACCTGGTATTCCCAGGTGGTCTCCCATCCAAGTACTAACCAGGCCTGGTCCTGCTTAGCTTCCAAGATCAGATGAGATTAGGCTTGTTCAGGGTGGTGTGGCTGTAGGTATTGTTTTC
>NW_027445885.1:5000-10000 GCF_038048845.1 Mixophyes fleayi | reverse complement strand
CTTAGCTTCCAAGATCAGACGAGATTGGGCTTGTTCAGGGTGGTGTGGCTGTAGGTATTGGTTTCCCATTGACCTACATCTCTTATACATCTCAAAACCAGCATTGAAGGAAGCCGGAACAAGAGAGAAAAAAAAAAGGCCTACAGCACCTGGTATTCCCAGGTGGTCTCCCATCAAAGTACTAACCAGGTCCGGCCCTGCTTAGCTTCCAAGATCAAACGAGATTGGGATTGTTCAGAGATGTGTAGCTGTAGGTATTGGTTTTGTATTGACCTACATCTCTTATAATCTCAAAACCAGCATTGAAGGAAGCCGGAACAAGAGAGAAAAAAAAAGGCCTACAGCACCTGGTATTCCCAGGTGGTCTCCCATCCAAGTACTAACCAGTCCCGGCCCTGCTTAGCTTTGAAGATCAGATGAGATTGGGCTTGTTCAGGGTGGTGTGGCTGTAGGTATTGTTTTTCCTATTGACCTACATCTCTTATACATCTAGAAACCAGCATTGAAGGAAGCCGGAACAAGAGAGAAGAAAAAAAGGCCTACAGCACCTGGTATTCCCAGGTGGTCTCCCATCCAAGTACTAACCAGGCCCGGCTCTGCTTAGCTTCCAAGATCAAATGAGATTGGGCTTGTTCAGAGATGTGTAGCTGTAGGTATTGGTTTTGTATTGACCTACATCTCTTATAATCTCAAAACCAGCATTGAAGGAAGCCGGAACAAGAGAGAAAAAAAAAGGCCTACAGCACCTGGTATTCCCAGGTGGTCTCCCATCCAAGTACTAACCAGGCCTGGCCCTGCTTAGCTTCCAAGATCAGATGAGATGGGGCTTGTTCAGGGTGGTGTGGCTGTAGGTATTTTTTTCCAATTGACCTACATCTCTTATACATCTAGAAACCAGCATTGAAGGAAGCCGGAACAAGAGAGAAGAAAAAAAGGCTTACAGCACCTGGTATTCCCAGGTGGTCTCCCATCCAAGTACTAACCAGGCCCGGCTCTGCTTAGCTTCCAAGATCAGACAAGATTGGGCTTGTTCAGGGTGGTGTGGCTGTAGGTATTGTTTTCCTATTGACCTACATCTCTTATACATCTCAAAACCAGCATTGAAGGAGGCCGGAACAAGAGAGAAAAAAAAAAGCCTACAGCACCTGGTATTTCCAGGTGGTCTCCCATCCAAGTACTAACCAGGCCCAGCCCTGCTTAGCTTCCAAGATCAGACGAGATTGGGCTTGTTCAGGGTGGTGTGGCTGTAGTTATTGTTTTCCTATTGACCTACATCTCTTATACATCTAAAAACAAGCATTGAAGGAAGCCGGAACAAGAGAGAAAAAAAAAAAGGCCTACAGCACCTGGTATTCCCAGGGGGTCTCCCATCCAAGTACTAACCAGGCCTGGCCCTGCTTAGCTTCCAAGATCAGACGAGATTGGGCTTATCCAGGGTGGTGTGGCTGTAGGTATTGGTTTCCTAATGACCTACATCACTTATACATTTTAAAACCAGCATTGAAGGAAGCAAGAACAAGAGAGAAAAAAAAAAGTACTAACCAGGCCCGGACCTGCTTAGCTTTCAAGATCAGACGAGATTGGGCTTGTTCAGGGTGGTGTGGCAGTAGGTATTGGTTTCCTATTGACCTACATCTCTTATACATATCAAAACCAGCATTGAAGGAGGCGGAACAAGAGACAAAAAAAAAGCCTACAGCACCTGGTATTTCCAGGTGGTCTCCCATCCAAGTACTAACCAGGCCCAGCCCTGCTTAGCTTCCAAGATCAGACGAGATTGGGCTTGTTCAGGGTGGTGTGGCTGTAGGTAACGGTTTCCTATTGACCTATATCTCTTATAATCTCAAAACCAGCATTGAAGGAAGCCGGAACAAGAGAGAAAAAAAAAAGGCCTACAGCACCTGGTATTCCCAGGTGGTCTCCCATCAAAGTACTAACCAGATCCGGCTCTGCTTAGCTTCCAAGATCAAACGAGATTGGGATTGTTCAGAGATGTGTAGCTGTAGGTATTGGGTTTGTATTGACCTACATCTCTTATAATCTCAAAACCAGCATTGAAGGAAGCCGGAACAAGAGAGAAAAAAAAAGGCCTACAGCACCTGGTATTCCCAGGTGGTCTCCCACCCAAGTACTAACCAGGCCCGGCCCTGCTTAGCTTCGAAGATCAGATGAGATTGGGCTTGTTCAGGGTGGTGTGGCTGTAGGTATTGTTTTCCTATTGACCTACATCTCTTATACATCTAGAAACCAGCATTGAAGGAAGCCGGAACAAGAGAGAAGAAAAAAAGGCCTAGAGCACCTGGTATTCCCAGGTGGTCTACCATCCAAGTACTAACCAGGCCCGGCTCTGCTTAGCTTCCAAGATCAAACGAGATTGGGCTTGTTCAGAGATGTGTAGCTGTAGGTATTGGTTTTGTATTGACCTACATCTCTTATAATCTCAAAACCAGCATTGAAGGAAGCCGGAACAAGAGAGAAAAAAAAAGGCCTACAGCACCTGGTATTCCCAGGTGGTCTCCCATCCAAGTACTAACCAACCCCGGCTCTGCTTAGCTTCCAAGATCAGGCTTGTTCAGGGTGGTGTGGCTGTATGTATTGGTTTCCTATTGACCTACATCTCTTATACATCTAAAAAACAGCATTGAAGGAAGCCTGAACAAGAGAGAAAAAAAAAAAGCCTACAGCACCTGGTATTCCCAGGTGGTCTCCCATCCAAGTACTAACCAGGCCTGGCCCTGCTTAGCTTCCAAGATCAGACGAGATTAGGCTTGTTTAGAGATGTGTAGCTGTAGGTTTTCGTTTCCTATTGACCTACATCTCTTATTATCTCAAAACCAGCATTAAAGGAAGCCGGAACAAGAGAGAAAAAAAAAAGGCCTACAGCACCTGGTATTCCCAGGTGGTCTCCCATCCAAGTACTAACCAGGCACGTTGCTGCTTAGCTTCCAAGATCAGACGAGATTGGGTTTGTTCAGGGTGGTGTGGCTGTAGGTATTGTTTTCCTATTGACCTACATCTCTTATACATCTAGAAACCAGCATTGAAGGAAGCCGGAACAAGAGAGAAGAAAAAAAGGCCTACAGCACCTGGTATTCCCAGGTGGTCTCGCATCCAAGTACTAACCAGGCCCAGCCCTGCTTAGCTTCCAAGGTCAGATGAGATTGGGCTTGTTCAGGGTGGTGTGGCTGTAGGTATTGTTTTCCTATTGACCTACATCTCTTATACATCTAGAAACCAGCAATGAAGGAAACCGGAACAAGAGAGAAGAAAAAAAGGCCTACAGCACCTGGTATTCCCAGGTGGTCTCCCATCCAAGTACTAACCAGGCCTGGCTCTGCTTAGCTTCCAAGATCAGACGAGATTGGGCTTGTTCAGGGTGGTGTGGCTGTAGGTATTGGTTTCCTATTGACCTACATCTCTTATACATCTCAAAACCAGCATTGAAGGAGGCCGGAACAAGAGAGAAAAAAAAAAGCCTACAGCACCTGGTATTTCCAGGTGGTCTCCCATCCAAGTACTAACCAGGCCCAGCCCTGCTTAGCTTCCAAGATCAGACGAGATTGGGCTTGTTCAGGGTGGTGTGGCTGTAGGTATTGGTTTACTATTGACCTACATCTCTTATACATCTCAAAACCAGCATTGAAGGAAGTCGGAACAAGAGAGAAAAAAAAAAGGGCCTACTGCACCTGGTATCCCCAGGTGGTCTTGCATCCAAGTACTAACCAGTCCAGGCTCTGCTTAGCTTCCAATATCAGGCTTGTTCAGGGTGGTGTGGCTGTAGGTATTGGTTTCCTATTGACCTACATCTCTTATACATCTAAAAACCAGCATTGAAGGAAGCCGGAACAAGAGAGAAAAAAAAAAAGCCTACAGCACCTGGTATTCCCAGGTGGTCTCCCATCCAAGTACTAACCAGGCCTGGCCCTGCTTAGCTTCCAAGATCAAACGAGATTGGGCTTGTTTAGAGATGTGTAGCTGTAGGTTTGGGTTTCCTATTGACCTACATCTCTTATAATCTGAAAACCAGCATTGAAGGAAGCCGGAACAAGAGAGAAAAAAAAAAGGCCTACAGCACCTGGTATTCCCCGGTGGTCTCCCATCAAAGTACTAACCAGGCCTGTCCCTGCTTAGCTTCCAAGATCAGACGAGATTGGGCTTGTTCAGGGTGGTGTGGCTGTAGGTATTGTTTTTCTATTGACCTACATCTCTTATACATCTCAAAACCAGCATTGAAGGAGGCCGGAACAAGAGAGAAAAAAAAAGTACTAACCAGGCCCAGACCTGCTTAGCTTTCAAGATCAGACGAGATTGGGCTTGTTCAGGGTGGTGTGGCTGTAGGTATGGGTTTCCTATTGACCTACATCTCTTATACATCTCAAAACCAGCATTGAAGGAGGCCGGAACAAGAGAGAAAAAAAAAAGCCTACAGCATCTGGTATTTCCAGGTGGTCTCCCATCCAAGTACTAACCAGGCCTGTCCCTGCTTAGCTTTGAAGATCAGATGAGATTGGGCTTGTTCAGGGTGGTGTGGCTGTAGGTATTGTTTTTCCTATTGACCTACATCTCTTATACATCTAGAAACCAGCATTGAAGGAAGCCGGAACAAGAGAGAAGAAAAAAAGGCCTACAGCACCTGGTATTCCCAGGTGGTCTCCCATCCAAGTACTAACCAGGCCCGGCTCTGCTTAGCTTCCAAGATCAAATGAGATTGGGCTTGTTCAGAGATGTGTAGCTGTAGGTATTGGTTTTGTATTGACCTACATCTCTTATAATCTCAAAACCAGCATTGAAGGAAGCCGGAACAAGAGAGAAAAAAAAAGGCCTACAGCACCTGGTGTTCCCAGGTGGTCTCCCATCCAAGTACTAACCAGGCCCGGCCCTGCTTAGCTTCCAAGATCAGACAAGATTGGGCTTGTTCAGGGTGGTGTGGCTGTAGGTATTTTTTTCCGATTGACCTACATCTCTTATACATCTAGAAACCAGCATTGAAGGAAGCCGGA